>NC_056740.1:166174372-166264727 GCF_019279795.1 Protopterus annectens | reverse complement strand
GCTATTCAGAAGTGAAGAGACATACAAGGGAACAGTTTTAGTGGCACACCAGGCTATTTGTATTTCTATTGTCATGCAAAGCTGACTAAATAGTTGAATCTAGCAAAGCTGGAAATGTGAGACTGTAGCCCACTGAAGGAGGGGAGATGGGAGGAGTAACCTAGCCAGGAACTGAAACTTGCAAAACTGCTCCTTGTGAAAAGTCTTTTTTATCTCAGTAATTTGTTGACACTTTTGCAAGTTTCTTTCAGTGAATGTGTAGTACATCAGTAGGAACAACATTTGTAAAACTCAGCGCATACCAGTCAATGACACATGAGCTGCAGACTCTCAAACTTGGCAGTTTTTTTCAGGAGTTCCATTGTAAGTGAATGGAAGTCTAGTCTGACAACAAATGGTAGGGCTATTTGTCCTCACAGTCTGCATTGTAGGACAGATTTAGCTTTCCAAAGGAATCACCATGTCTGCCCCCATGAGGGCAGACAAGAATAAAAACAAAATAAAATTAGGAATGAGTACTTATTTTGCTGTAGGCAGCTTTGGGAGGTGTAGTAAATCATGGCAAGATAAAAAATATATGTTTTCTTCATCATTTGCCCGTAGTTGTCCTTTAAGGGGGTATATGTAGGCTTTGGGAAAGATTCCTCTTGTATTTTCGCAGGATAGTTTCTGGCTTGTAATTTTTGTTTTCAAATTCACTGTGTCCTCTGCACTCCATACAAGCACTGTTAAGATTTTCTCAGGTTTACTGCTTAGTTCTACAGGGTCACTCATTTTAAGAATGCATGCATCTTGTTTAATTTGTAATCCTCTGTGCTGCTCATTTCTTCCACAGTTCAAGAATTTTAGGTAACTTATGGGGGCTGGGCAGATTCAGGCAGCATTTTATATGAATTCTAGACTCCTTCCCCTTAATCTTAATGAGGTTTAATGACAAGCTGAACAATGAACTTCTAAATTAATTTTTGAAATAACCTGAATCTAGTGCTGCATTCTTTGGGGGAGATGGCTTGATATCTAATGATTTCTTACAATTTCTGGTTTGGCTTGTTTATTCATCTGTATATAACTGTATACTTGCTTTTCTTTTACTTATACAGACTTCCACATATTGCTTATATTAGCTAATCACACTTTACAATACATAATGCTTAACAGAGCATTTTATGAGCATTGTTAGGCAATGCATTTGCTAGATCCATGATAAACATCTTTAAACCCAACTTTAAAGTACTATATATTGGCCAAATTACATTTTCTATAATGTTTCCAATGCATGAGGTTATGATGAGAGTCAAACAGTTCAGATGCATCTGAAAATACGCTAACACGTACACAAAGTGATCATCAGTAACAGTATTATTTTTGACAAAAAAGCAGGAGCAGAAATTTTACTAGTAATGTCCTAGACATAAATATATGTAGAAAATGTCTATAGAATGTGTCCAGCATAAAGCAAAGAAAATAACATGAAAACAAACTGCAGAGAAGGCTCGCTGGATGCACCACAAGAATCAACACACACACACACACACACACACACACACACACACACAGACACACACACAGAGAGAGACAAATATAAATAAATGGGCCCACTGACACTACTAAAACCTGTCCAAAAACAAAAAAATGGACATGGCAAAACTAACAGCAACACACACTACTAGCAAACTTAGCCTGATTGTGACAGTTTATTTCTAGTGGTAGGTCTTAACTGAGATTCTCCAGTTAAACAAGTTACTACTGCTTGAATAATTCTGAGTTTACTTCACACAGAAATCATTAGTAATATATCTTACCCTAAAGCCTGAAATGCAGGGATTGATCTTGCCCAGTGCATAGACAGGAAAAGCAATCGTGATGCAGACTCACAAATATAGTGCACATTTAAGTACTCTGGCATTGGACTAGGCATTGTTAGCTGAAAAATAAAAATTACAACAGAATATTAAGAGTTAAAACAAGTCACAACTGCAAGAAATTCAAAATGTAAACCATGAAGTGTTATCAAATGAGGGCAAACAGAAAATATGTTGCTCAAATAAGCAAAGGAAGTTCTGTGAAAATTATACACGTCTACATTCAAAGGAAATATCAACCAAATTAATTCTGCCTAGTCATTTAAAATGTTATTATTTCTGACCTCACTAGTACCAGCTACAAGTTAAGTCAAACTAGTTCTAGCAACCTACAAATGCAATCTATCAGAAAGAAAGCTCAGCACAGATTTCAATGGTGTTACAAAATAGTTTATGTGAAAATTTAATATCACTTTGTTTAACCTTTCCCGAAGCTCAGGACAATCTGATCTTTCATTCTTGCAAAGCCTGCAATTTACTGACCAGTGTAGCAAAATATATCTCTAGCTTAAGAATTTAACTTCTGCACTGTCATGAAGTTCAAAGGACGATGGCACAAACATGGCAATCGAAGCACTAAAGACCAATGCAAGGAGAGCTCTCAAATATACAAGGGCCTTACAACATCACTAAAGACATGAGCAGCATCATCTGACCTGGGTACTAGATGTGCTACTACTGATCAATGTATTTTGACACTGCCAATCTAGAACAAAAGGAAGAATACATAATTGTGATGTTCTGCTTCAGAAACCTGTATAAGCAGGCTCTCAAGAATAGGTAAATGGATTGCAATGTCTCCAGTATGACTTGGGGAAAAAAAAAATCCCAAAGCTATTTGGGTCAGTCAACAGCTATGAAAATCACAGTAGCAATACAATCTCTAGTTCTTTTGGCAAGAGAAGAAATAATGGGATCCTGCAGGTCCAGCTGAGAAGGAATACCTTCAATGGAAATGATCCATTAGAAGTCATTTGGGAGAAAAGTGTGGAAGGTGAAAGTTAGTTGGAAAAAATCAGTTATGTATGTTCCTGGCTTAGACCATCTGGAAAAACAAATTCTGAATCACTTATACCTTGCAATCTTTCTTGACAGTCTACAAAAGACTTCAAACTAAATATCTAATTCTTTAAGGACAAGTACACACCAAAATGTGGTGCTGCTATAGCTGGAAGTATAACTTTGACAGATACCGTACAAAGGATTGAAGAATTCAGAACCCCCTCATAATTTAAGTAGAACATAGTACTAATTTTGTCTGTTCTGTATTCCCTCACATGACAGGTGGGTAACAATGTCTCCAAAGTCTGTAGCACTGCTTTATTTCTATGACACTGACATGAAGTTGCTTCTCTCTCTCTCTCAATAAATGCAGCTAAAACAGTTCTATATGTTTATGTAATTCCCCTGATCTAAAAGCATCTGTGGTCAGTACATCTTGGAAAGCAACTCCAACATAAGAAAACAAAAGGTACATTCTCCACTCCCACCCGCACAAGACCTTCCACTAAGCCTTCAGTTTTGTCACAGGGTGAGAATTTTCCCCTCTGTCTGCTTTCAGTGTTGGATGACTCTTAGACTGTCACCTGCCCCCTCACCACGGTGGCTTTATTCTCTCTGCTTTCCTGTTAGCACCGTTTCCTAAAAGTCTCCCAGACTCTGGACGCATATTTCCTATGCCAGGAAATCCCAAAAACCAGAAAGCGGTTGGGAAGACCATTCCCCTTTCTGATTAAGTAGTCTGAAGACCTCTCCAAGTGACACATCCTCAAGGGGGATCTTGGGGAACATTTTCCTTATAAAAGTCCGTGTCCAGGGTGACAGATTCTTGAGGAGAATCCAGATGGCTCCTCTTACATGTATGCTTCCTGTGTACCTTCTAAGCAGGATATTCTGATAAGGACTTGGAACCTGGTGTGATTTGATCCATAGGAGCCAGTGTGAGATTTTTGGTCTCTGGCTGTTCTGAAGTAACAAAAAAGTAGGATCTGAACCCTGGGAAATCCTTTCATATCTGAGCTCAAAAGGAAAATTATTTTCTCTAGAATAAGGCCTCAAACGCCAAGCTGAAAATGGGTCTAGGGAGCCAAGTCATAGGAATTGAAGCCCCAGAGGGGGCTTCACCTGAGATGCCGCACAGCTTGGATCCGAAGCTGACACTAGTGTCAAACTATCTAGTGCCACAGCCCCAGGAGGAAGGACTGACTCTGTGGACCTTGGATACAAACCCATTCTCTCAGAGTTGGTGCCAACAGCTTGGCCCAGAGATTCATATGGCTCCAAGGCAGCCACAGCCTACTGAATCAGTGAACTCATCCAATGTAGACTTGGCCCAGGTGGAGGGGGATCCAATAGTAACAATCTGAAAGCTCAGATCCAAGAATTAATCATTACTTGATTTGCAGTATAAATCATTCCCTCTGCTCTGGTGGAGACTGCAGCTGGGAGCACACTCAACTGGATCTGAGTCTGGAGGAATTTCCTCATCATTTTGTCCATGTCAGCTTCAGTGTGGCTCCTGGATTACCTGACTGACCAGAAAGATGAAGCAGTGGCGGGAGGTCTGGAATGATGATATCTCTTTTCTTGTATAATGTGGGAACGGAGCTTAGGTGACACTGGCTCCGGAGAAAACCTTGGCAGAGCAATGGATCCAATAATGAGATCCAGAAATAGTACTGGCTCCATGTTTTTTGGGAATTGTAGACACTGGATCTAAAGATGAAGAGCAATCTGGAGACCTCTTCCTGGAAGATGTAGACTTCTCCTTACCTTTGTCTTTTTCTTTTTCCTTCTCTCTGTTTTTCCTCTAGGTTTGCCAACAGTTTTTTTTTCTTGTGAAAGGAATAAATTAAGGTTTTGAGGAACTAGAAGCACGTTTTCCCACAGGGGCTATGAGACTTGCTTTTAAAATAAGTTTGTTCCTTCTCTCTATGACATCTCACTGGTCAAAAGCTTCACAGATGGTACAGGCTGTGTCCACGTTTGAACGGCCCAAGACAATAGCTGCATTTGTCATAGGCATCAGAGTTGGATAGCTTGTGAGACCAAGCTACTCACTTTTTAAAACCAGATGTTTTCCATACATACTAGAAAGTAAAAGGGATAATCAGCAGTAATATCAACATGGGACAAGAAAGTTTTTTTTTTTGGCATATGAATAGAGAAGAAAAACTAAATACACAAGGTGAATGAAAAAAAGAAAAGGAAAGTGTAGAAATAGACAAAAAAGTTTTAAACTACAAAATACAGAGATTTTTGAAAAAAAATGTCACATATTTCCTGAGCACCCACAGAGCCACACTATGCTTTTCATGGCAAACATGATCTGACATATTTCTCATAACATCAGAGATTGTGGGTATGGGACGGTACCTGAGCATGGGATCCAGAAGAGCTTGAAAAAAGGCAGAAGCTGGACACAAATTGGATCCAAGACCCATACACTGAAGAACAGACAGAAAAGACATCAAATCCAGGCTTATTTCCTCTGCCTGCCAGGTCATCCCTTGCCCACACTATGTACTCTAATATAAATAAAGAAATCATGATGAGGATTTGCACCATCAGCACAATCAAGTGATAGGCAAGTAAATATATCGCTAATGAATAGGCCCCCCCAAACTTAAGCTTAAGCAAGATGGGGAAAAGGACCACTCAGAGGAGGAATGGAGGGAAGTTTTGATTCATCAAGGAAAGTACTCACTGTAGACACAATGTTAAGTTATAAAGTTTTTGTTACATCTAACATCAAGGACCCTTCCTGAGTATTCCAATGTTAGATGTAATCCCTGTGAGCATACCCCACCTAGACGATAGAAGCCACAGGCCAGCACTCAGGCTAACCAGCTTGCTGACAAAAGGGCACCAGAAAAACAAGTTCTGACTCCTGCATCGCAGGCCAAGAAGAAGTCTGTGGAGTAGTCACTAATCAAACTGCAAAGGGCTCTAACAGATACAGCTGTAGGATTGGCTATAACACTTCAGACAACCTCTTTAGTGAGTCAAAGGTGACTGCCCAAAAAGGGGTGTAACAGCCAGGGTACAACTAAAGTCCTACCACAATAGGAGGGAGGATCCCTCTCACCCCACCTAAAGAGATAGAAAGAGAGCAGGTGACAGGTGACAACTTAAACGTCATCCACTACTGAAGGGAGACTGCAGAAAGAGGGGGAAGTTCTACCCTGGGTTGAGGGTATGGTCTCTGGCCTCCACCTAGCCAGATCCACCAAATGTCCAAATAAAGCCAAACTCCACCACCCACAAAAGATGGTCAGGCATGCCCTTTAATAGGGCCTGAGCATCAGACTACCATAAAAGGTGAACATGCTACACTTAAAGAGTAGGGTTTGTTTTCTTTTCTGTTAATATATGTTTGCCTTTGTCTTTTTTAACAAGAAACATCTTTATTAAATTATCACTTATGACAAGGGCAATTATACATTTACATAAATGAAAACAAACCATATTGACATATTTTCAGTTGGAAACATTATACATCACCTATAATCTATGCAGTCATTGTCAGTCAAATACTACATGGCTCATTCAAATCCTGCCTTCTTTTAAACCTCATTCCTCCTCTAACATGCTGTTCTGCATATGCTGTTCCCACAAATCTCATTTTTTTCTGTGTAATTTGCGCCTATCCTTTTCTAAAGATCCCATTTCCAGTTGTTTTATCTCAGTTACTATATTGACTACTTTCAATACAGTTAGTTTAGACTTTGATTTCCACTTTTTAGCAATTGTTTTTTTTTTTGGCAGATTAGTCTCAGCAAGGCCTTACTAAGTCTAGGCAATTCATATTCTGTATCATAGCTCAAAAAATAATTTCCTTAGTTATACCAGTTTGCTCACGCAGTATTTTTGATAAAGTAGTTTGCAGGGAATTTTTAAAGTCCGCCAATTCATTACACTCCAGGAAAATATATTCCCAATTTACCTCTTCCCTCACAGCAAGACACTGTCCGGTTCGATTCTCAGCTAGAGCGTCTTCTGCGTGGAGACATGCGTGAATGGGCGTATCTTCGTTGAAGGTTGTGCGTCAGGGCTGGTAACTCGGCACATAAAAATCAACTACCAATCATTAGCGAACCGGAGTTCCGCTGTGGCGACCCCTAACTGGGAAAAGCCGAAAGACACAACAACAGCAACCTCTTTCTTCCTCATCACACCTCCGACACTTGCTATCTACCTCAGAAAAAATCCTTTGAAGTCTACTTGGGGAGTAAAAATACCTATGTAAACACTTCCAAGCAAAGATCCTAAACTTTCTAGACTTTGTTGCATATTTGGGAGACATTGTTTCTTTGTGAATTGCTTATCCAGTCTCTCTTCCCAGTCCTTTCTAACCTCTTCTGATTCATTATTACAGTTATCATGCAAGGTTTTATATGCAATACTAATTATCCCTTTTTTTAACAGCAGCTTCTGTTCTAGATTCTAGTAAAAAAAAAACTACCAGTGCTGGCCATTCGCTTAGGATCCCCCTATTTCTTTCTATACTCTGATATCAGCAATCTCTAGCCTGCAGTCCAAATAAATTCTTGGCCTCTTCCCATTCTATTACCTTTCTCTTTCTAATTATTTCCTTCCAATACCTTGGTTCATTCCCCAGTTTTCTGCAATAAATTCCAGCTCCCTCTTGTCTATTGGATGTATCCCTAATTGCAGTCACCCTATTGGCAGAATCTCCTTTCTCCATTACCGTGTTTGGTTAGTTCTTAGAATACTTTCTGCTACTTTATGAATATAATATTCTATATGGTTACTGTTATTCTCCTTAAGGATATGCATCCAAAACCCCAGTCTCTCCTTGTTTATTGAGCTTCCCCCCATTTTGTCATCATCTCTTTCCAGTTTGAATTATAGCTTTCTGCTTGTGCTATGTACAGGAGCTTTAATTGTGTAGTTCTGAAATACCCCTTCAAATCAGGTAATCCTGAACCATCTTGTTCTACTGGAAGAATCAGCTTATCCCACTTGACTTTTGCCATCTTTCCCTCCCAGATAAAATCCTTCAGCTCTTTATTAATTGCTATCCATGACTTCTCCTCTGGTTTATGAAAATATGCCTGATCCATGTATAAAATTAAAAGGATTAAAAACATTTTAACTGCTTGTATCTTACTTTCCATATCCATAAAACAGAGCTTACAATTTCTCAGTTTTTGTATTATCTTTTGTATAGTCTCCTCCCACATATCATTAGCTGCCACAACAGAATCCTTTTTAATCTATTCTCCTAAGTATTTCATTTTATCATGTCCCCATAAATATGTATATTACTGAACCAATTCATGTGTGGATACATAGTTTACAGCTATTGCATTTGTTTTAGCTTCATTAATTTTCTATCCCAAAATGACTTGAAATGGTCTCAAAATGTTCCACCGAAATGTCCTTTTCTGGTTTTATCAGGTATAAAATAATATCATCTGGAAATAAACCCAGCTTTTCTTTACTACCATGCCAATTACATACTTGAATTTTTAAGTCCCTTATTTTCTTTGCCAATGGTTCTAAATATAATGCAAAAAACAAAGACATCCCTGACTGGTTCCTCTGCTCAAACAGAAATTATCAGACAGGAACCCACCCACTTGAATTTTTGCCTAAGATCCCATACAGTCTCTTAATCAACCTTATAATTTATCATGGAATGCAAATGCCTCCATTGCACTGCTTGTAAAATACCAGCTTTCTCTGCATCAAGACCCACCAGCAACAGTGATATTTTCTTACATTCTGCTTCCCTCTGGATCATCATTGTTCCGTTAATATAGTCAAATCTTTGCCTCCCCTCCACAAAACCACACTGCTCCAGATCTATTAATTCTGACATCAGCTTTGCCATTCTTTTAGCCATTAAGATATAAACACTTTATATGAAGCTGGATCTAATGAACCTTTACCCTCTCTAGGTATTGAAGCCACCACTGCTTTCTTCCAGGATGTTGGTGCTTCTCTTCCTCTTAGAATACTGTTAAAACAAAACCTTCCAGATCTTTAAAAGTTTTTCCCTACTGGCTTCCACACTTCCACATGAATACAATCTATTTCTGGAGACTTTCCTGTAGATTTGTTATACATCACGATTTTTTTCTCATCTCCACCTATCCTGTTAGTAATTGAGCCTCACCTACCTCCAAACTTGGCATATTTAATTATTCCATAAACATTTCCATTTGTATCTTTTCTTGATTTTCATATTTCTCTGCTTTATACAGATTTTCATAAAGTTTCCTAAATATTTCTAGTACTTCTACAGGATCCGTTATTATCTTCCTTGTTATAGGCTCCCAAAACTTGGCAACAACCCTTTCTACTTTCTGTTGCCTGAGTCATTGTGCTAAAAGTTTTTGTGCTCTGGAGTTATCATAAAAAAAAAAAAACAGTTGCTTAACATCAGTCTTTCTAACCTCATGCAAATATCGAGGTAATCCCTTATTTTCTGTTTAGCATTCTGCGATTGCTCCACTTCTTGTTTTGTGAGATTCCCTTGGTTCTGCAACACTTTAGCTTTTGTCAGTCCCTTTAAATAATTCTTTTTACTTCTTAATCATATCTGTCTTTTTTATTTCTATCCTATTTTAAACTCTTCTTTAATTTTATCCCACTCCCTAACAGAAAATTCTATCGTCTCTAATAACTCCAGAATAATTTCCACTACCAATTCCTTAAATTCCTCTTTTTTCAACAGACAGGGGGGAAAGTGCCAGTGTCTCATTTTTATTTCATTACCCTGTATTTTTATTTTAGTTATTAATGATGCATGATCTGAAATAATTATTGGATGAGTAGCAAAACTTTCAATTAAATGCACCTATGTTCCTGTGAAATATAAGTTTTGTCTAGCCTAGTCCAGTTTTTGTATCTTGGGGAAATAATATGTAAATTCACTCAAACTCTTACTACTCAATTCACATCTTTCATGCCAAATATGTTTATAAATTTCTTTAACAATCTACCCTCTTTTGTTATATTTTACCTTCTGTGCCACCCAGATACCGCCTCACTGCTGAAAATCAAATTCCATTCCCCATCTATAAGTAATATTCCCTGCTGAAAGCTAACTATTTCTCCCAGAATTGTGTTAATCTCCATTACAGCAGTTTTTGTAGAATACAAATACATGTCAGTGTAATCCTCCTCCCTTGCCAGCAGCTCCTTAGTACTATAAATCTACCATTACTATCTTTTAATTGGAGCTGCTCTTGCAATTAATATAATTACTCCCCTTTTTCCTTTGTCCCAGATATTCTGATGAGTAACCATCCTGAAAACCTACCTGTATTAAATTCATCAGTTCTTTCCAAATGTATCTTTTGTAGCACAGCTTTTTGCATTCTATATTTTTAATATAGTTCACTATTCTTTCTTTTTTGTATACATTTGTGAGACCATTTACATTTAAAGATAATATAGGAAGTGGTGTCATTATGTTAATAAGTTATTAATCCTACCTGTTATGTGTAATAGCTTTTTAAAAAATGTCTAGTTCCAGTTTTTGTGTTACATTCATACACTAATGTTTGGCAGGCTGATCTTTTATACAGTTGTTTCTTGTCATATCCATTTGAACCTATGTCACATCATACAAATTTTTTTTAATGAAAGCCCTTAAAACACACACACACACACACACACACACACACACACACACACACACACACACACACACACACACGCACATGCATACCAAAACACCCCTACAAACCTAGTAACTCAATACTAACACACAAAATTATATACATTTTCAAATATTGAAGTTTAACCCTCCTAATAGGAACACCTGTCCCAGTCTGACAGTCACACTCACAGACATGGATTAACTATAAAGGAGGTTATACAAGCTAAGATGCATGGTACAGCTTGTGCTTCCACTAAGTGCTGCCTATTTTTGTCTGATCTTTAAAAACACTGGAATGCTTGCAGAAAACATGATCTCCTAGCCATTGAAAACAAGCAGTTGAAAGAATGATGTTGTATGTATTTCAAGTATGCATATAATCCTATAATTCTGCACTGGTATCTATATGTGACTGTATAAAACTGCTACTGTTTAACTCTTATGTAACTATCCACATGTGGAGCTCATCTCCCTGGGCCTCAGCTGAAAATGGACCTCTGTCCAGTCGGACTATCCTGGTTAACAAATGTAAAATAAAATAAATAAAAATAAATATTCTGTTTTTATTACCCCTTGTCAGATTATTTCCATGAAGACATGAGAACCAGATACAAATCTGCTACTATAATAACTCATTTGTTTGCTAGAGTAAAAATTTTTATTATATTCAGTGTTATTTTTTTTTATTTACTTCCTCTTAAAACTTGTTACTAGATCAAGTCAAGGACCTTAATCCAGTCATTCCCCTACACAAGAGTAAGAAAAAGCACATCAAGTTTTCTTGTATCATGCTCTTTTGACCAGACTTTACTACTACTTTTTTTTTTTTGCAGTGCCTACATTTCTTAATTCTACTTTTTTTTTTTTTTTTTGCACTGCAGTGCCTACATTTCTTAAAACTGAACAAGGAGAAAGAAAGAAGAAGGGAAAAAACACTTTAATAGTATCCCTGTTATACTCAAATATAACTGAGAAAGCTTTACTTTGCAGCATGCATATTATGTCATGCATTATACAAATACTACTATTAAAACAAAATTTTGTTTTATTTACAGTTAACTCTTTCCTTCCTCTTCCCCCTCCTAAATGTTCTTCCAAACATTAATGACATGAAGTAAGGTATATCCTTTTGGGTCCCCTACAAGTTTAACAAAGTCAAAAAAGTCCAATATTTCCAGGTTTTCTTGTTCTGCCTGTCACAAATATAATTAATGCTTTGTAATCACACATTTATTTGTCAAGTTCAGAGTTGCTGGTTTTCTTCCTGTTTGTCTTCATCTTTCAAATTCAGTCTCTCCTTCATTTCCAATGTACTCATGGATCTTCTAGTAAACTCTTGTGCTTTTTTCCATCTCTCAAGAATTTTTCTTTGAAACACTGGAAAATACTCCACTGGCACAGTCTCCCTACGGGCTTTATTACCAGAAGAACAAGAAGCAGAATCTCCTTCTACTTCATAGCTCAAATTTTGTTGGACAAACTTTTGTATTTCCTCCTTAGCATGTTCAGCATCAAAAATTATTTTAATCCTCCAGGAAAGAATACTCTAATAACTGGATATAACAGCTTAAATCTGATGCCTGCTTCTCAAAATTCCCTGATTAGTGGAATACATTTACTCCTCTTCTGCCTGGTGTACAGTGAGTAATCATTTTCCTCAAACACTCTACTGCCCCCCACTTTTGGTACTTTACCCTTCTGCACAGTTTTGTCAGAATCAACTCTTTCTGCTGGTAATATTGCATCTTTACTATTAAAGGTCTAAGGCTGCACTTTCATGGCCAGGTTTGGAGCATACACACAATGTGCCCTTTCAGTTGACATCTCCTTCTGTGGAATATCACTCCAGCTATTTATTTGTGCTTTCATAAAATTAATACAGTATGTTCCTTCCAGCTTCTCTGGTACATTAGAAAATATCAGGTTTTTCCCTACATGCTCTGTCCTCTAATTCTGTTATTTTTCAAAACATTTCTTCTTGCTCAGTTTCATATTCAGCCAGCCTTTTCATCATTTTGACCTTTGATTTTTGCAGTTTTATCACCTCATCTGACTATCTGTTTGAAGTGTCTTCCATTTTTTCAGCCTTTTGTTACTTGAGTTGATGTTTTAATCAGCTCTGAGTATATCTGACTTATTTTTGTCTCCAGGGTACTGGATATAAAAGCTTGCACTGGTCTTTACTGAACAGCTGCAAATTCTTCCCAGTCAGTGTTTCTCCTTACCTTCTGTGACTGATTTTCTTTCAGGTTCTCTGAATTTCTTTTTTGTTAGCATCCAGGCAGTCCACTTACTAGCCAGTTACTAAACTTTACCCAAAAAGACAAGTTCACCAGCTTTCTCTTCTGAATTTCTGTCTCCACTGGGAGAGCTGAAATTAAGCTGTTACTCAGTGTGCAGTCATCTTGGAAGTCCATATGTTTGCCTATGTCTTAAGTGACAATTTAATAAAGGTGTTAAAAACAAAGTCAAGATATGCAGATAAAGTTATGGCTGTGGAATAACTGAGAAACATCAGAAAAGTGTCAGTGAAATGTCACAAACATCTCCATACTAACACTGCCAACTGGTGAACCTTTTCCATCAGGCAGATTATGTCTACTGGATGAAAAACTTTCTGGTTGCTTCAAGTCACTGCTTGGACTTGCTGCTGAATGTAGACATACAGACGTTGTATCTTACGCACAACTCCAATTGTATTCGTTTAGTTGCAGACAGGTTTGCATTCAGTGGAAGTTCATACTATTATTAATTGTTTATAATTAGGTCATCCCTTAGACAGAGCTCACTATAGCTGTAAAAATAATGTAACAAGCACACACTACTGAATAAGCCGCAAGCAGGACTGCATTCTGTGAAGTTCATATGGGTGTCATTAACTGATTTTAATTACCAGTATTACACTATCATTCTTAAATTCTTTCTTACACTTGCCTAACACTGTTGGTATACTTGTTTTATTTATGTTTTGTGGATAAGGTCACTGTAACAATAAATCATATCTTTGGGTTTTCATTTAAGCCAGGCAGTTTTCATTAGAAGTTTCCATGTTTCTAAGACACGCAGCATACCAGCCATTCCTTGAAACTTTGATTACTGCATGACTGACCACTATATAGCCAAAGTTGGCTGCTAAGGCCTTTCCTTATTTCTTCTCACTGCTTCCCAATGCAAGTCAGTGTCATGTGGCGTATGCCTGTTGGTTTTTTTCTTTGCAGGCTTTCTGACAAATTTTATATTTTAAACAAAAATAAAATTGAGGTTCTGTTTGGCAGTGGCTATTATGAATACCCTCAAGTACGGAATTTATTTCTTTAACTCATTCACTCAAGAAAACTTATTACAGTGAGTTATCACAAGTAAAGACATATAATGCTTTCATCTGTAGACATTATGTATGAATATCAGGAACTTTTATCTCTTAAAATTTGTTTCTTTTCATGATGGATGAACTTCCATGAGATATTTTATATTATGTAGTCTGACGGTGGGTAGTTGGCTGCCACAGCTAAAGTGATAAGTGATACAAAAGAATAATGGAGTACATCAACTCAAGTAACAAAAGTAGACCAGTGACAAGTTGAGTACCACAGGGTTCAGTCCTGGGTCCTCTCCTGTTTGGTATCTACTTTTCTGAAGTACAAGCTAACACAGAAAGTCTTTGGCTAACACAGAAGGTCTTTGGCTAATGAAGTTTGCAGATGACGGCAAACTAGGAGCCATAATTGAAACTTCTAACGATGTGGACATCCTACAAAAGGGCCTCACTGAGACAGATGCATGGTGTCAAAGCCATGGCCTCAAGCTCAATGCCAAAAAGTGAACGGTCATCCCCTTTGGTAAAAACTCTGTACCCGTGAGCTACCACATAGGTGGTAGTCTACTTAACAACAAAAGTGCAATAAGAGACCTTGGGACACAGGTGGCAGTAGTCTATCCTTTGATAATCACATCGTCACAGTAGTCAGAAAATCCTTCTACATGGCACACCTCATCACAAAAGGTTTCTCATCCAGGGAAAAAGAGGTCATTGTTCCCCTCTACTCGTCACTCATTAGACCCACTACAGAGTACAATGCCCCTTTTGGTATGTACCTCACAAGACATCTACAATAACTGGAAAGGCCGCAGAAATACCTCACAAAGAAGATTACAGGCCTCAAACAGAAGCCCTAAGCAGACCGTCTCAAAAACTCCAGCTTTACTCCGTCGCATATCGCCTACTAAGAGGTGATCTCTGCCTAACATACAAAGCTATGTCAAACCCAGAGCTGTTGGACATGCTCCACTTAAAGAAATCCCAATCCTTCCGAGTTACATGTTCTAGGGACCTAAACCTTGCCACTACAATAAACAGAACATGCTGGAGGGATAGATTCCTGTCCCTGAAACTTCCCATACTGTGGAACAAACTACCTATCTATATCAAACAAAGCTTCTCATTAGCACCCTTCAAGAAAACTCTTGATGATTGGATGAGAAATAGGAAATTCACCCCAGGGATCACCTCTGTGGCTCTGCTTGACAGGAGCACAGGAAAATAATTTTCTTGGGTGGCAAAAGCCAGGTTATCTCTTTGGCTAGGCTTATATAGGCTCTAGGGCCAATAGCCTAGTACCTACCTATGAACCTATTACTACATATATTATTTCTCATAACCTCCTGTCTCCCTCACGGCATGGTTTCAGACTCAATCACACTACAATCAGATCTTCTAACCCTGGCCCTTTTCCTCGATCTATTCAAGACATTCAACATAGTCAATCATTAAATTCTACTAACTAAATTCTCTTCTTACGGGCTATTACCCTTCACACTTAACTGGTTTCTTAGTTACCTCACTAATAGGTCTCAAGCAGTGAAATGGTAAGATGATTTCTCCTCTTTCCTTCCTATATCCATTGGAGTCCCACAAGGCTCCATCCTAGGACCACTACTGTTTAACTTATTTATCAATTACCTAAATACAGCAGCCAAAGAGGCCACCATAGTATAGTATGCCAACAACTCCACTCTGATATGTGTTGGTAGGACACTTCTAATGCTCCACAAGTTTTGTACTAACAAATATTTGGGTCTATATTAAATCACCGAATGCTTAAAAAAGCGAAAGCTTACAATGTTGAAGTGCCAGAACAGCAATTTTTTTCCCCAAGAGAAAAAAAAAATCACTGTCCCTCCCAAAAAATAAATAAATAAATAAATTTAAACATTACATTTAGTGGGGGCTTCACCCCCCACACCTCCCGATGTAGGGGGCTGTACCCCCCACACCCCCCTACTTAAATATACCAACTCTGAGACTGCACTACAGTGCCAAAAATGGCAAAGTACCGAAGCGGCCAAGCAAATTCTTTCCCAGGGAAAGAATTCGCTTAACAGCCTCTTCGATATTTTCAATTTTCTGCCTTTGAAGTTCGACCAAGATGCATTTGAAAGAATGCATCTTCGTTCTTCTAATACAGACCCAAATATTTTTACATCAAACCTGACAATCTCTGCATACTGATGACATTGCACTGCATATGCCTCCCTGTATTTAATAAAATATTCATATACAACCCATGTAACTGCTATTTTTAATTTGAACTATTTATAAATGATGCGAGACTGGGAAATGTAGGTTGTATTTGAGTAGAGCTGTTACAAATTAAAAAAAAAAAACGTTCTAGAGTCTATAAGATCCGCAAAAGTGCCAGACAGAAGGACTTTCTAACTGGAGAGGCTGCAAAAAGTACCTCACAAACAGGATCCTAGGCCTTAAACACTTGTCCTATATGGACAGACTCAAAACACTCCAACTATTCTCTGTCTCATATTGCCTACTTAGAGGAGATCTCTGCTTGATCAAAGCCATGTCTGACCCAGCTCTGTTAGAAATGCTACATCTAAAGAAATCCCAATCCCGCCACATCACACGCTCCAGAGACCTCAACCTCATTACCACAATTAACAGAACATGATGGAGGGACCGGTTCATAACCCAGAGGCTCCCCATGCTATGGAACAGACTTCCCATACATGTCAAACAGAGCACCTCGCTGACCCTCTTCAAGAGAAATCTTGATGAGTGGATGGGAAACAGAAAATTCACCCCGGGGATAACACCAGTGGCTCTACTCGACAGAGGCACTGGGAACTAAGGTCCGGTGGCACTTTGCCAGGGTAATCCTATGGCTAGGTTTGTAAAGGCCCCAGGGCCATTAGCCTAGTACACACCTACGAACCTATGCAACTGATGTAAAGAATATCTTAATAATGGAAATGCTGCTCATGAATGAAGATGACTCTAAATGATGAAACAATGCAAATGATGTCTGTATAATGGAGCTTTTCTCCCCAGGCCTTCACTGAAAAAAGGGCACTGCTTAGTTAGACTTTCTCGATAAACAAATACCAATAACTAAATAAATAAATACATTGAACTGAGAAGCACACTGTTTAGCACAAGTTCCATGATTTCCTTTGGAGACAAACTGACAATTCTATTAAAAAGTGTGTACTGGGCACTCTTTTCCCCTTTGTGTTTTACTTCAACGTTACTCATGTGACATTTGACAATCTGGCGGTTGCCAGTGTTTATTATTCTACTTTTTACTTACTTAGAAAACTTAAAATTGTATATGTGAATTGTCTGACACTATCACTAGATTTGTTTTTATGGTTTGGACTATGTTCTGGTATTCTTTTGATATGTAACAACTATCTAATCTTGCTCAAGAATCACATTTTACTAAAAAATATGTATATTCTACTTTATTTGGTCTTATTTTTATTACATCAACAAACCCAAACACATGCATATAGACACATACATATCTTCAGCTAGTATTCTAAGATATCTTAGCCCTCAAAAATGTCTTCCTTATTTCCTTCCATGTTCCAATTCCTGTTACTACCATACATTCCTGAAAGGCTATGACTTCTCCCACAATATTCTTTATATCTTATCTCACTGCTTTTGGTGGAATACATAGTGCAGCCAGTGCAACTCCTACACCATGCCAACAACCTCTCATCAGTATAAATCCTCCCTCTATGTCATTTGTTCCTCAGTCATTATTCCTATACCCTTTTAGGTAACATTAAGACAGACTTCTTTCACTTTCCTTCCATTCCAGGAAGGCAACCATCAATTCCACTTTGCTTTCATGTTCTTTATTATCCAGGTGCATTTACTATAATAATTTTATCTGTGCAGTATTATTGTAAATATATCATAACAATATCCCATTTTTTCTGACACCCACCTATTAACATTCCAAATCAAGAAGTCAAATTGTGCCACAGTAAAAGGTTATTTTATTCTGCTTAACTTAACTTTTTATATTTTTGTGCAAAAGTATTCCAAATGAACCTGATCTACTATTAAAACACACAACTGCGTCTCTACTCAGGAAATAAACAGCATATTAACTATATATGTACATATGTATATATGTATTCATGCAAGGCAACAGAGCTGACACTCCTGTACAATAAGAAGTGTAAAGTTTCTTCCAGTCCTCACTAATCAGACTTGCACCCTAATACACTCCTATGGGTTGGAAAACAACTATTACAAATCATTAATCTGTTTATTTCAATTGCCTGCAGCACTTTGTTTAAGAAGTGGTACCTCTAGCATTGTGTTGCTAGATAGCAAGCTATCTATATTCCTTCATATTCGTTTCTACAGGCTGTTCATTCTTGTAGCCAGTGCATTTTATTAACACATCATCTTCACTTTGTATTTGTTGTTTCAAATGCTGTACCTATTTTCAAAAAAATCAAACTCAACTTTCTAGACACAGGGACTCTCCCCTCTTGCAATCAATCACAGCTTATCAAGGAAAGAAAGTTACCTCCCAACAGTTAACCAAATAACATTTTAAAATATCTTCCAGTATGCACCTTTTACATTTTAATTACACCAAAAACCTCATCCAAACATTTCCCTTCATTTAAATATATTCACAGTCAGTGTTTCCACTGTAATATGTTTGTTAATCTTGCTACCTAGTCTATTTTCAATCAACATACTTGTCTCATTAACTTTGCATGCATTCCTAGACCTAGTACATGCATTACCAGAACTAGCTTTATACAATACTGCCTACTGGTTTCTATCCTACAGTATCTTAGTTTCCTTTTCCATTCATCATTCGTTTACTTCTTTTCCCCCAGTGTCATAATAACGTTATTAAAAGCAACATAACATGCCACCTGTAAAGTGCATCACCTACAGATGGAAGCAGTGAAGCTCTTCAACCATTTCTATTCTTTACCCCCTTCTGCGGGAAATAGTGCAGCTAAAATGTGCTATATGAAGGGCCGGCACACCACAGCTATATTGACTCAGCAGCCAGCTTAAGGGTAAACTTACATTACTGCAAAGACTTCTTGAGACTTGAGATCAATATGGATCTGGTTCATACAATTCTGATGAATAGATTAATGATGTCATGTGGTGCATATCTGGAATAGAATGTATTATTCCATGCAACAATATACCTGTTTATTTGCATATATGTGATACTGATATACCATTTGTCTGAATCAATCTACTGGTGATGGAATAAAAGATGTTTTTGAAAAAAAAACATAACACAGTTTGCAGTTTGAAAACACAGACTTCTATCAGACAAACATCATGAAGTAATGACGATGACTGTGAGAGGGACTGACTCTTATAGTGATAATAGAGAATAAGAGACAATAATGGTAGAGCTGTGGTAAAAAGGAATAATTGGCAGGAGAGGAGGAGGATTACACTGGAATGTATTTATATTCCACCTAAACTACTTTTAGGCAACTTATATGAATTTTGGGAGAAATAAAAAGCTTTTCCCCTACAGTATTGTTTATAGATGGGATCTGGAACCTGATTTGCAATAGTGAGGTTACTACTGGGGGTCCTAGAAGGAAAGATGTAACAAAAGAAGGTAGATTTCTGAAGAAGTCTTTGAGAATATTTAGTATGAAAGATGTTAATTCAGTGGCAGGAACTCATAATTTACATATTACTCCCCAAGACACAAAAACTGGACTATACTGGATAGAAATAATATTTTGCAGGAACACTTGTAATTAAATGAAATTTGAGACCCATTCAATGACTATATTAAATCATGCACCAATAACACCTAAGATAAAGATGGAGGGTAATGATGTATAAAACTAAGACACTAGTGCTTTCCTACTTATCCGACAAAAACAGAGGAATTTAAGGAATGGGTAATGGAAATGATTTAAGAGTAATTAGGGAATACAGAAATTATTTCAGAAGGGATAGCTAGTGAGTGGGATAAGAGGAAAAGAGATGTGCAAAATGTAATAGGAATTATTTTGTGGGGTTCACAAAGGTTAAAATTTTAAAGGTTAAAATTTTAAAGAATAAATAGTATCTCAGAGAAGAAGAGGTGGAACAACAGCATAGTAATGTACAGAAAATAAGGGCATATGTGCAGGAGTTTAGAAACTTGCTGGAAAGCTGCTGTTAAGCAACTACTTTTAATAACACTTCCATAGTGCAAAAACATTTAGTACAACAACTTAAGCATCAGAAAGTAGAAAGGGTTACGGGCAAGTATAGAAAGCCTATGGTGAGAAAAATAAACAGAGATCCTAAAAAGGTATTACAGACATTTCTGAAATGTTATGAAAACTTCTATAAAGCAGAACAATGCACAACCCAAAAGAAAGGTACAATTGGAAATACTTATATAACTATGGAAGACTTAATTATGCTAAGGTTAGGGGAAGATGAAGCACAACAATTAATGAATAAGACAGGAAGAGATGACATAAAAATGTTAATCAACATGGGAGTCTCTATGAAGAGACAGCATTCCTAAGACATTTTGGAATTAAGCGGGAAGAAAGTTCATAGGTTCATATGTAAGTACTAGGCTATCTGCCCAGGGGCATTTATAAGCCTAGCCACAGAGTGATGGCTTTCGCTTCCCCATTAGATTAGTAACCTGGGCCTCTGTCTAACAGGGCTCCTGAAGTGATCCCAGGGTAGAACTTATGATTACCCATCCACTCATCAAGATTTCTCTTGAAGAGGGTCAGAGAGGAGCTCTGTCGAATATGGATTGGGATTCTATTCCAGAGTGAGGGGAGTCGCTGGGACAGGAATCTATCCCTCCAGTATGTCCTGTTTATTGTTGTGCATAGGTTCAAGTCGCTAGAATGAGTGGTTCTGTGGGATCTCATTTTTTTGAGGTGAAGCATGTCCATTAGTTCAGGGTTTGACATGGCCCTATAGGTCAGGCGTAGGTCACCTCTGAGCAGACGGTAAGCAACTGAGAAGAGCTGGAGCTTTTTTAGTCGTGCTTCATAGGGTAATTGTTTAAGGCCCTTAATCCTCTTAGTGAGGTACTTCTGTGGTCTTTCTAGTTGTTGCAGGTGTCTAGTGAGGTACATCCCAAATGAGGCATTATACTCTATTATGGGCCTAATGAGTGAGGAGTAAAGGGGCACAATCACCTCCATGGATCTGTGCCACATAGAATGATTTCCTGACTGTTTTAGCTATGTGGTTCTCAAAGGAGAGCATGCTATCTACTTGGGTACCCAGGTCCCTAATTACTTCTTCTGTACTTAGTGGATTCCCATCTATGTGGTAGTTTGTAGGTACTTTGTTTTTTCCAAATAGGATTACTATGCATTTTTTGGCATTTAGCTTGAGGCCATGACTTTGACACCAGGTGCTTGTCTCTGACAGACCCTTTTGCAGGATGTCTGTGTCAGCCGGGGAGTCAATTATTGCACCCAATTTACAGTCATCTGCGAACTTGGTTAGCCACAGTCACTCCGCATTTGCCTGTACTTCGGAGAAATATATACCGAACAGGAGGGGTCCCAGGACTGACCCCTGTGGCACTCTGCTTGTGACTGGTTTAGAGTAAGACATGGCGCCTGCCACTCTTACCATGTGGGTTCTGTCTGAGAGCCAATTGGCAACCCATCTCATGACATGGGGGTTGATATTTAAGCTGATGAATTTGTCTATGATTCCTGAGTGTGGGATGGCATTGAATGCCTTAGCGCGGTCCAGATATGCTGTGTGGACCACCTTCCTTTTATCTATGGCCTTGGTGACTGTTTCGAGGAAGTCGACCAAGTTCAGGAGGCAAGATCTGCCTTTAACAAAGCCGAACTGGGTGGGGTCCAGGGTCTGGAGGTTCCCAATGTCCCTGTTAATGAGCTCCATGACAATGCTTTCCATGGCTTTGCAGACCAAGCTAGTCAAGCTTATAGGGCGATAGTTCCCAGGGTCAGTTGTGGCAACACCTTTGTGGAGTGGTACGACTGTTGCTGTACGCCATTCTTTGGGTACATAGCCTGTAGAGAGGCTGAGTTTGAATAGTGTTTTGAGACGGGGGGGTTAGTTCATTTTGAAGCTCGTGTAAGACACAACCTGGGTTACCATCTGGTCCCATTGATGCTGCGTTTTTGGCCTTTGCAAGGGCTGTCTTTACTTGTGTGTCTGATATCAGGAGCGCCACATTCTACTGGGATGGGTGCTAACCCCTTTGGTGGAGGGGGGGTGAAGTTTGCACTGAACTTGTCAGCCAGGATGTTGGCCATGTCATTTGGTGCAGTGTATATATGGTCATTATGCACTAGCTCGAAGCATATCTGAGAGTTTGCCCCTACACTCCTGACATAGTTAAAGAAGGCCTTGTGGTTATTCTTAGAGTCATTGGCTATTTTTCTTTCGAAGTTTGCCTTGGATGATTTAATGAGGGAGTACAGTTTCTTACTGATGTTAATCAGAGATGCCTTCTTATTTTGGGTTTTTGTTCTATCTTGTAGGAGTTTCCTCCTTCTGTTGTAAAGTTTATTTATGGCCGGGGTCCACCAGACTGGCTTCCTCTTTTTTGAGGAGTTGGTCTTGGTTTTACTTGGGATGGCTCGGTCCATGCATTCTTGAAGGTGTTCATAGAATGCGCTTGTAAAGGATTCTGCCGATGGGTCATCATTTTCCATTTGATTGGGAGCTTTGAAACTTCCCACTTCGGTCTTGAGGAGTGTGAAGTTGGCTTTAGAGAAGTTTTGTACCTTGATTTCCTTGACTGTGGGGGGGTCGGGATGTGGATGTCCAGTGTGATTAGTTTGTGATCTGATCTTACCAATGACGAGTTTACCTCAGGTGTGGAACATAGGTTCCCCATGTTGGTGATGACCAGGTCCAGTATGTTGTCACCTCTTGTGGGAGTGGTGACCAGATATTCCAGGGCATTTGAGTTTATAAATGCAAGGAAGCGTTCGGCTAGGGCGTTTGAGCTTGAGTAGTTTTCCCAGTCAATGTTTGGATAGTTGAAGTCACCCAGTAGCATGGTGTTGGCTAGAATCTTCATACTTTCTAATGTTCTCAGGAATGCTGCATGAGGGTCCTGAGACAAGGTGGGAGAGCTGTAGCAAGCTATAAATTGAACAGTCAATTTACCCGCTGTCAATTGCAATTGGATGGTCTCAGATTCTGCGTGCTGTGCTACTAGCCTGGAGGTGTGGGTGTTCTTGATGAATATGGACACACCCCCTCCTTTTGTGTTCCGCTCCTGGTTTTGGGACCTAAAAGTACGGTAGGAGTTATAGCCTGGTAGTGCTGGGGTGCTCTCTGGAGCCTTGAACCAGGTTTCTGTCACTGCACATACATCGATTTCTTCCATACTAAGGACAGCCTCGAGTGAGTGCATTTTGAGGTTTAGACTTTTGGCGTTGAGCAGCATTGCCCTCAGTTTTTGTTTATTATTGTTGTTTATGGAGGCGGGTTTGTCTTTTGCGCCTTGCCTAAAAAAGGCAGTATTGGGGCGGCAAAAGTCTTGGCCAGTATTCGAAAGCCCAGGGGTGACAGGTGCAATCCATCTCTGGCGAAGCAATGTGGCTTGTCAAGCATGTCGTCCCAGGCTGACAAGTACTGGATCCCCTTTGAATGACACCAGTAGTTTAACCAATTGTTGAAACTGATCATTTTTTCTTCATATGCTGGCATCATTTTGGGTGAGAGCAGGATGCTACTCAGAGTCAGAGTCATACCAGCCTAGGCTACATGGTCAGAGAGCTCCTCAATGTCTCTTTTCATGTAGTCCAGGGAGATATGTCTCAGGTCATTTACGCCAACATGTACAATGACAAAGTCATATCTGTACTTGTTGTGGAGTGACCTGAGTGCATGTGTTATGTGGTGGATTCTGGCACCCGACAGGCAGCTTACGGTAACCTTCTCCTTGTTCAGTCTAGTGAGTGGGACGTCTGTTTGCCTGATGATAGAATCACCGATTACTAGTGTGTTAGGTGTGTTATTTAGCCTTAGGGGCTGTTTTTGCTTGGCACACTGATGTTGTGACATATGTGTTACCTGGTTTCTGTTGTGGGGTGGGGGTTGCTTGGGTGTATGCTTAGGAGGTCTCTGTTGTTTAGGCAGGTTCTTATTTAGAGCCTCCGAGTATGCTTTTGCGTGTTTCTGAGAGTTGTTTGCTGGTGCAGCTATGGCTGGTCTGTGTGAGTCTGGTAATGTGGTGCTAGTGTTGTCCTTTTCCTTGTGACTGGATGATCCAGTCGTGGGTTGAGAGAGCTTAGCCTCCAGCTTGGCTGTGTAGCTGCATCTCTCACATATGTTTGCATTGGTTGGGAGGAGGAGGGGGTTGTCTGTGTACATGAGGCAATTGTAACATTGCCTCAGGATGCCCAGATTCACCAGCTGGACCGAAGAGTACACCTGAAGCTGTCCCTTGAACATGCCTGAATAGATGGTTTGGACTGTATTGCTTATTGGATGAGTAAAGAGCCTTATACTTCCTGAGTATAGGGCTGAAGTGCCAGCTGTAAGCTAGTGCTAGTTTTAGTAAGTGCCAGTCTTAAAATGCCTTATTTCTAGTGCTGGGTTGAAGTATATCAAGTTTCAAGGGAAAAACTGAAGTGCAGACTTCGTGGAGCCTGGGATAATTTAACCGCAGCTAAACAGCACTGAGCGGTGCGCAAACCCACGCTAAGCGTTTTTTATACCAGGGAGATCAAAAGGGTAGAAATTAGCCCAAAATGGCCAATGAGCTACAAGTTGCTGGGCTGGGACCACTCCTACAGGGACAGATAGGCTGCTCAGAGTTTCCTCTCTCACAGTGAACAATGAAGCCACCTAATTATCCAAGTATGATATGGACAACACAGGAACCTTTACCACAGCCCTGGATTCAGCAAAGCCTGAAAACTGGAACTGGACTAGACTAGTTCAGAAAGGTGGGAAAACAAGGAGTTTTTGTGTGTGTTTTATTTTTTTTCAGAAACAACAGAAATGCAGAGTTTAAATTACTTTAAATACACAGAGGAGGCTAGCACACTTGAGTGTGCAGCCTGTGACTGTGTTACAGGTAACTTAAATGCAAAAATGACAAACAGTAACTTTTTTCAAGTGCAACAAAGAAATAAGTACAGTAAGTAATGCAGATATCACTAGGGATCCACAGAAGCACTGAAAAGCCACATTTTAGGCGGGATTAGCGTTTCAGGGAAACAACAAGGAAAAACAATACTAAATCAAGTCCAAAGTCTCTCTTTTGTCTCTCGGCTGCTTGTAGGACTCTGTAGGGCACCATGAGGAGCTTTGGTTAAAAATATTTTAAAAGAGGTGGAAGTAGCAGCATTTTCAAAAAAAATGTGATAAGGAGATTACCCAGTGAGGGTAAAGACCCTTCAGATCTGGGTTCATATTGACCAATTTCAACTTTAAATCCAAATTGTAAAGTGTTTTTGCCTAAACTAGGTGGTGAAAGCCAGGGTATATTTTTGGCTAGGCTTATATAGGCCCTAGGGCCAATTGCCTAGTACCCTCCTATGAACCTATGAAAATGAGAAATGTAGTGTCAGAATTGATAGACATGGATCAATGTCGTCTTGTGGAAGAGAGGCAGACATCTAACAACATTAATGGAGCAATCATGATCCAGGGCAAAGCAGAGTATAAGAAAACGCTGATATTGTTGGTGATCTTGATGGAAAAGTATTCAATAGAACCTGCTGGGATTTTAAAGGCAGGGCAATGGTAGCATCTGTGCTCCCTGATAGAATAACTGGATTAATAAAGAGAATATACCATAGGGTTGGGGGCAAGAATTAAGGTGAGAGGGTTCCTCAGTGACAAGCTGTGTTTGAACAGAGGAACAAGTCAAAGATGCCCTGTTTCTCTTTTGCCATGTGCTTTATATTTGGAGCAATTAGCAAAGAAAACAAGAGACTCACAAATTCAAGGATATAACTTGTGTGGCAGTCGAGAAAAATTAGTTTTATAGGTTCGTAGGTAAGTACTGTGTACCCAATCTGCAGAACATCACAAGGTTCAAATGACAAATTCACCACTGTAACAGGTACAAGCAAGCAAAATCTGAGGGTAATGCTGCTCAATGTTAGAAGTCTAAACCTCAAAATGCACTCACTCAAGGCACTCCTTAAAATGGAGAACACTGATATCTGTGCAGTGACAGAGACCTGGTTCAAAGCTCCAGGGAGCACCCCTGCATAGGGAGCACCTCTGCATTACCAGGCAATAATTCATACCACACCTTTCGGCCACCAAACCCGGACCGAAACACTAAAGGTGGAGGAGTGTCCATATTCATTAAGGATATCCACACCTCCAAGCTAGTTGCTAAGCATAATGCATCCGAGATTATCCAAGTTCAACTCTAAGCAAAACCGCAATCCAGATTGTAGCTTGCTACAGACCCCCTACCATGCCCCAGGATTCCCACTCCTCTTTTCCTGATACACTGGAAAATATTAAGGTACAACCCAACACCCTAATAATGGGTGATTTCAACTACCCTACCATTAACTGGGAAAACTACTCATATACCAACTCTTTTGCTCAACGTTTTCTGGAAATCATCAATTCCAATGCCTTGGATCAACTTATCCACACCCCCACCAGGGGCAGCAATATCCTAGACCTGGTCATCACCAACATGGGTGACCGGTGTTCCACACCAGAGGTCAGCTCCTCGTTGGTCAGATCCAACCACAAGCTAATCACCCTAGACATCCACATCCCGCTCCCACCCCCAATTAGGAAAACAACCGTAAAAAATTTCTCCAAAGCCAACTTCATGCTTCTTAAGACAGAAGTGACAAACTTCACGACACCCATGCAGATGGACAATAGAGGTATGACTGCTGATTCCTACACAAATGCACTTTATATGCACTTACACAAGTGCATGGATCGTGCTATCCCTAACAGAACCAAGATGCTAAACTCCAAAAAAAGGAAGCCAATCTGGTGGTCTTCTGCCATAAACAAACTCTACAACAGAAGAAAGAAACTGTTGCAAAAAAAGAGTAAAATCCCACAATTGGAGGAACTCCCTGGTCAGCCTCAGTAAGAAGCTGAGATCCCTCATAAAATCCTCCAAAGCTAGTTATGAAAACAAAATTGCCACTGATTCTAAAGACAACCACAAAGCATTCTATAGCTATGTCAAGAATCTCAATGGCAACACTCAGATCTGCTCTGAGTTACAGCACAATGACACTAAATATACAGAACCAACCGATATTGCCAACATCCCAGCAGATAGGTTCAGTGCTAACTTTACCCCCCTCTCACCCCCTAAAGGGCCCATCTTTATACCGGAAGAATGCAAAGTTCCTGTAATCACGGCTGCACAGGTAAAAACCTCACTCTCCAAAGCCAAGAACACAGCATCCATGGGACCTGACATCCCAGGCTGCCTTCTACATGAACTACAGAATGAAGTGGCACCCCACCTAAGTACCACGTTCAATCATAGCCTCACCTCAGGCTTTGTGCCCATTGAATGGCGCACCGTGACAGTTATCCCACTCCACAAAGGGGGGGGCCACAACAGACCCCGGGAACTACCGCCCCATTAGCCTGATGAGCCTGGTCTGCAAGGTCATGGAACGTATCATCATGGAACTCATAAACAAAGACATTGGAGATCTCCAAACTCTGAACCCCACAGAGTTTGGGTTTGTAAAAGGCAGATCATGTCTCCTAAACTTGACAGACTTCTTTGAAGTAGTCACCAAAGCCATAGATGAGGGTAAGGTGGTTCACACAGCCTATCTAGATCTCGCCAAGGCGTTCAACACCATCCCCCACTCTGGAATTATAGATAAACTCACTAAACTAGGTATAAATCCCTATGTCACAAGATGGGTTGCCAACTGGCTTACTGACAGAACCCACACTGTGAAAGTAGCAGACTCCAAATCAGACTTCCGACCAGTGACAAGTGGAGTACCACAGGGTTCAGTCCTGGGTCTTCTCCTGTTTGGTATCTACTTCTCTGAAGTACAGGCTAACACAGAAGGTCTTTGGCTAACTAAATTTGCAGATGACTGCAAACTAGGAGCCATAATCAAAACTCCTAACGATGTGGACATCCTACAAAAGGGCCTCACTGAGACAGATGCCTGGTGTCAAAGCCATGGTCTCAAGCTCAATGCCAAAAAGTGCATTGCCATCCCCTTTGGTAAAAACTCTGTACCCATGAACTACCACATAGGCGGTAGTCTACGTAACACCGAAAGTGTGATAAGAGACCTTGGGACACAGGTGGACAGTAGCCTCTCCTTTGATAATCACATCGCCAGAGTGGTCAGGAAATCCTTCTACGTGGCACACCTCATCACAAAAGGTTTCTCATCCAGAAAAAAATGAGGTCATTGTTCCCCTCTACTCATCACTCATTAGACCCATTATAGAGTACAACGCCTCTTTTGGTATGTACCTCACAAGACATCTACAACAACTGGAAAGGCCGCAAAAATACCTCACAAAGAGGATTACTGGCCTCAAACAGATGCCTTACGCAGACCGTCTCAAAAAACTCCCGCTTTACTCAGTCGCATATCGTCTCCTCACAGGTGATGTCTGCCTAACATACAAAGCTATGTCAAACCCACAGCTGTTGGACATGCTCCACTTAAAGAAATCCCAATCCCTCCCTGCTACACGCTCTAGGGACCTAAACCTTGTCACCACAATAAACAGAACATGCTGGAGGGATACATTCCTGTCCCAGAGACTTCCCATACTCTGGAACAGACTACCTATCTATGTCAAACAGAGCTCCTCGTTAGAACTCTTCAAGAAAAATCTTGATGATTGTATGGGTAATAGGAAATTCATCCCAGGGATCACTTCTGTGGTTCTGCTTGACAGGGGCACAGGAAAATAATTTTTTGGGTGGCAAAAGCCAGGGTACCTTTCTGGCTAGGCTTGTATAGGTCCTAGGGCCAATAGCCTAGTACCTACCTATGAACCTATAAAAGTTCACAAGGAGAGCAAGACAAGCCAGACAGACCAGTGAAGAACTTAAGACAAACCATCCAATTATCCAGATTTATTCTGAAGGTAGCAAGGGTGCTACTCTGCTTGACATGTGGAATTTATTCCAGAGGTGAGGGATACATACAGATATAAATTTATAATTTGATGTCTTATTTATCTGCAGATAAAGGTTTAGTTCCTTTAACTGGCTATTTGAGGTACTGTTTGTTATATAAAAGAACAAGAGGTTAAAGAGGGTTGGATCTTTTCATGGCCTAAAGGCTAGACATAGATCTCAATGGAAGAGTATATAAGAGATTAAATATAGAAAAGGACTGCCTAATAGCTAAGATTTTTGAGGCCACTGATCTTTTATTTATGAACCTCTTAAGTTTCTCAAGTAGAATGATACACTTAGACAAATACATGCTAAAAGGTGCATTACATTCAATATTGGGTCTAATGAGATACAAACAAAATAGAACTAATACCTCCTTGGATCCACTGGTGATTCCTTTGGAAATCACATGGGCCAGAGAAAAGGCCTTCCAAACTACAGTGATGACATGATGGTCAAAAGATACGGAATTATCAACAAGACAACCTAGATCCCTTAAGACAATATTTGACTGGAAGGGAGTTTCGCCAACATCTAAAAATGTTTGCTTGCCAAAATGAACTACACTAAAATGTTCAACTTTTAATTTGAGACGACTGTCACTGTTCCAATTGTTAAGTGGTCCATCCCATGTTGGAACAACTGTGAGTTAGTGGCAAATCTAATAGCAACAATGAAATTGCAGTCACCTGCAAATTTAGATAACCATAGACCACGAGTATTAGAATGAAGATCTGAGAAAACGTATACTAAATAAGAGAAGGCCTAACAGTGAGTCCCATGGTAACATCACTGATAGCGTTTTTGCTTCCAGAAGTGGCACAAGCGAGTCTAATCACACAGATTCAGTCAGACAAGCATAGCTATCCACTGCACAAAGTAAGGATTTATATTCAGATTTACGAATGTCAATAATGCCTGCTTGGGGAATAAGTATTTGCAGATGATATTATTTTCTACTTGATAAATTCAGAAACGGACATTATTGTGTTGCAGAACATTATGTGACAAATTCATGTCTTTTCAGGACATAAAATAAATGAAGATAAAACAATGATTACAGCGGTAAACTATGTAACCACACATGAATTGGTTCAGCAATGCCTCTATTTATGGGGACATGATAAGATGAAGTATTTATTTTTATGAATTAAAAAGGATTCTGTTATGGCAGCTAAGGATATGTAGGAATACACTAACCAAAAGGTAATGCAAAAATTGAGAAGCTGGAAGCTCTGTATTATGGGTATGGATTGTAAGATACAAGCAGTGAAAATGTTTTTATCCCCTTTAGTCTTATATGCAGATCAAGCATATGTTACGAACCACAGAAGTTGTGCAAATCGTACAAGGAAGTTATTTGGGATGGTGTAAGAGGGCAAACTTAAAGTGAGATAAGTTGATTCTCCTCACAGAGCAAGGTGGTTTAGCTTTAACTGATTTGAAAGGGTACTTTGGAGCTACACAGCTAAGGCTCATACACATAAGACATGCCAAACCTGGGGGAGGGGGTTTGAGTCTGAGAGATAAAGAGAGTTCAAGATTGTGGATCCAATTTCTTAAGTAAAGCAATAAAAACTTACAGAATGTTATATTCATAAAGTAGCAGAAAGTATTCCATTAACTACACCAAGGTGGGAATGGAGAAAGGAGACTTTATCAATAGGAGTACATAAAATAGGCAAAGAGAGGCTGTTGCTTACTGGAGCAAATAACTAGTGAGGGGAAAGACAGCAGATTGTGATGAGGCTAACCAGGTCAGAGACTGCATGACTTATCTCGGATTGATAACAGAGTACATGAAAAGAGAAAGGGACAGGGGAATGCTAAGTAAAAGACAGGCTCTGGTAGAGTTTTTTAGTTGTGTCTTGAACAGAAAGTTAAAAAGGGATAATTAAGAGAATTTATAAAATATTGCATAACTATTAGAATCAGTAAGAGAAGGTTAGAAAAGATTGGGAAAAGAGAAAGAAAAAGCAACTCACAAAGTAACAATGGGAAGAAATCTGTAAGGCTCCCACAGACATTTTTTAGATTAGTAGCAATTTATTACTTTCAAGCTGAGATCTTTTTTTACTTCTCAAGAAGATAGAGGGCCTCTTTTTTTTGGACTTCATTTCAGAGCGAAAGGACTAAATGCTAGACGAACCAGCTATGGTTCTGAATTTAAGTACCTAATATTGTAAAGAAAGTAAAAGAACTAGAAGTAGGATCTTTAGAAAACAAAAGAAGCACATTTCATCGAATAAATGGAATTTGTGGGAATAATGCAAGCAGAATAATGTTCAGGAGGAGGAGTGAGGTTTAAGGAAAGGCAGAAGTCAGACAATTTATGTAATTATGGAGAGAAGAAAATTGTTGCAAAGAAAACATGCATACTGCTTGACACAGCAATGAAAACTGTTACTGTGGTAATTTTCTTTTCTATTATTCCTTTTACAGTAGTGTGTGTAAAAAAAAAAGTTATGTACTCCCCACAATGTTCCATCTGAGTTGTTGTTCTTCATTTGTCTTCAACCTGTGGGACACAGATATGGAACGGATACAACTCGGGCACATTTCACCAACATCAGATCCGAGCTCCAAGCTCCTCCCCTACCCATAATGCCCCTGTCTCCTTCTTCCCTTCAGATCGAGTTTGCTGCCCATCGCAACCCAACCTGACACAATGTCTTATCTCTTGGCCAATAACCCAGATAGTATCATAAGGAATGAACATTTATGCCAAAGAAAGGGCCATGTCTTTTACAGTCAGACCACCTCACAGCCCATATATGGCAGGGGGAAGAGGGAGGGAGGGATGGTTGAAGACAAAGAACAACAATTCTGATGGAACATTATGGTGAGTACATAACTTCTTTATCTGAAGTCGTCATTTTCATTTGCTCTTCAACCTGTGGGGCAAGAGTCTCCAGCTATCAAACACCTGGGAGGCCCTCATGGAAGGTTATTCCGTAACACATTGGAGCCAAAGGATGCCCTACTTCTGGAGAGAAGATCCAACTTGTAATGGGAGATGAAAGTATGTGAAGATGCCCAGGTAGCTGCAGAGCAAATGTCATCCAAGGAAACTCTGGACCAAAAAGCAGCTGAAGTAGCCATAAATCTAGTAGAATGCACCTTAACTTGACCTGGTGTAGACACTCCTTTTGTTGAGTACACCGATACTATGCACTGAGAAATCCAACAAGCAATAGCAACCTTTGACACAGGTTTCCCTGAAAAGAGCTTAGAAAAGGAAATGAAAAGTCCATTGGACTTGTGGAAGGCCTTTGTTCAGTGTAAGTAAAACGTAATTATCTATGAACATCCAGCAGGTGCAATTTGTACTCTCCCTTATTTTGAAAGTTCAGAAAGAAGACAGGAAGGTTGATAACCTGGTTAATGTTTGATTCTGAGGCCACTTTAGGCAGAAAAGAAGGATAAGTGTGCAAAGATACCCTATCTTTATGGAAGATCATATAAGGGGGCTTAATAGAGAAGGCCTGAAGCTCCGACACTCTTTTAGCTGAGGTAACAGCAATCAGAAAGGCTGTCTTCCAAGACAGGAACTGTAGATCCACTGAAGCAGCAGGTTCAAAGGGGGAAGAATCCAAGGCTTGAAGGACCAAAGAAAGGTCCCAAGGGGGAGTAGGGTCCTTGAATGTGGCCTAAGAAGAAAAGTACCCTTGAGAAAAGCTTTGCAGAGCTTAGAAGAGGCTAGAGAAGCTGAATTACCCCCTATGTGGAAATTAAAAATAGCCACTAGCTGAACTTTACCCATAGAGAAACTGGCACCCTGTTGAAAAATGCCTGCCAGAAACTCGAAGATAACAGGAATCAAACCAGTCTAGGGATCCAAATCCCGTTGAGATGCCCAAATTGAGAAACTCTTCCACTTACTCGAATAAACCTTCCTCATGGAAGATCTATGAGCCGCTACCAAAATCTTCTCAACCGGAGAAGATAGCCTGGGAGTCCTAACTATCATGGGAACTGGAGCAGCCAAGTGGTGAGTTTCAGACTGGCCAGATCTGGATGTGGAATCCCTGAAGGATGAGAAAGCAGATCCAGAAACAATATCCAGGGAGGACACACTACATGAGACCACAGAGAAGGGAACCATACTTGGTGAGGCCAGAAGGGGGCAATGAGAATGACTGAGCTCCCCAGCCATTGCGCTTTCTGAATGAACTTTGGAATTAGAGGAAGGGAGGATAAGCATAGAAAAGACCGAAGGGCCAAGGATGAACCAGAGCATCTCTGCGGGCCTCCCCTGAAAAGGGGATCAGAGCGAAAAACTCACTGCACTTCGTGTTGGAAGAAGAGGCAAAGAGATCACAGCAAGGCTGACCACACTTTAGAAAGATCTGTTTTGCTACTGAATGATTCAGAGACCATTTGTAAGGCATCAGGATAGACCTGCTGAGCCTGTCGACTAGAATGGTGGACCTCCCTGGAATGTGCGTTGCCAACAGAAAATGGCCGGTGGAGATCACCCACTCTCACAATCTCATGGCTTCGCTACAAAGGGGGTAAGACCTGGTTCCCCCATGTTTGTCGATGTATCAGACACTGACATGATGACTGTCTGGATGCCAATCATCCCTAGGGGAAGATGGGCATGAAGAGCTTGCAACGCCAATAACATCTCCCTCATCTCCAGGATGTTGGTATGCAACTGGGTCTCCAGTGAAGACCACGTGCCTTGAACTGTCCTTCCAACGCAATGCCCCCCCCCCCCGAGTATGGAGGCATCCATGGTCACCGTGGTCAGAAGCGTGGGAAGAATAAATGGGCTACTGTGAAGAAGACTGAAGCCACCACAGAAGAAAATTTGTGCATGCTCGCTATTGACGAACAGGATGTGACAGTGGTAGATCTAGAAATCAGCACTGGAATGCCAGAGTCCATTGGAGCAACCTCATATGCAACTGACCTGTGGGAAAGAGGGTGATCGTGGCTGCCATGGACCCCAACGCCATTAAAACAAACTCCGCTGGAGGAGATGGAACTTGAAGAATGTGCAAGACGTGAAGTATGAGGGAGTGAAGTCTGTTGGGTGTCAGGAAAACCTTAGTCTGAATGGTGTCCAACTGGCTTCCAATGAAGTCCAGAAATTGAACCGGTTCTAACAGGGATTTGTTGAGATTGATGGTGATGCCCAACTGGTGGGCAGTTTTGACAAGGAAGTCTCTGACTTGGCAGAGTCGATGCCTGGAGGGGGTGGAAAGAAGCCAATCATCCAGGTAGGGGAAGACCTGGAAGCCCTGCAGCTACAGGTGAGCTGCTACCACCACCATCACTTTGGTGAACACCCAGGGGGCTGTAGTGAGACCAAAGTGTTGTGCTCTGAATTGGTAATGATTGGCCCCCAACCGGAAGTGGAGAAACCTCCGAGATCATCTGTCCATTCTGATGGGATAATACGCATCTTAAAGGTCTACAGAGCACATCCAGTTGTTCTCCTGTAGGAAAGGCAGGACAGACTCGAGTGTGACCATCCAGAATTTTGTCTTGGCAACTGATAGGTTCAGGGTAGACAGATCCAGAACTGGCCTCAAGTCCCCCGTTTTCTTTGGCACTAAAAAGAACCTTGAATAAATGCCTAATCTGGACTGGACTGGGGGGATGGGCTGGATGACTCGTTTTTCTAGCAGCTTGGAAATCTCTTGTGCTGCTGCCTCCCTTTGCATGGATGGAATGTCTGGGAGGCATTTCACTGGAACTGGCTTTCGAAAGAAGGGAATTGAATATCCTCTGGATATGATTCGTAACACCCACTAAACGTCGGTGATAAGACTCCTAGGCTGTTGGGTGTAGTGATAGTCGACCCCTGACTGCCTCCAGAGACGAGCAGCTGGGCCTTTCAAGGCTGCTGCGCGGGGCTATTCGAGAACAAGTCCTGAGACCCTTGGTTCCTTGGGGCCCCTCTGACGCAAGGGTGGCGTCTGTCAAATCCCCCTCTGCCTGTGGGGGAAGACGAGTCCCGAGTGTCCTGGGAATAACCCTGAGACTTCTGGAACCACATTTTCTTTACCCCCTGATGATTTCTGGAGAAGGATTGTTGAGGGGTTGAGAAGCGGATTCTGACGGCAGACAGAGTCTTCCCAAACTTCTCACTCTAGACCAGTGTATCATGTACCGTCTTTCCAAACAGAGGGGAACCATCACATGGGGCATTTGTAAATGATGCCTTGAAGGGCTCTGAGAAGGTACAAAGTCGGAGCCAAGCATGACGCCTGATGGCAATGCCTGCTTTGGCAGCTCTGGCGGTGCTGTCAGTAGCATGAGAGAGAAGCCACATGGAGGTATTGGCAGTGGAGGTGAGGGTGGCCATTCGAGAAGAGAAAACCTTCCAATCCTCTGCCAACATGGACCCTGGGGTAGACTCAGCGACCTCCTTCACTAAGTCTCGCTGAAGCCTAATCACGTGTACCATGTAGTTCAGCACACGTACAGAGAATGTTGCTGAAGCGTAGGCCCACTTCCCAAAAAGGTCCAAGGTCCTAGACTCTTGGTCCGGTGGATGGACGGTGGAGCTCTCCTGTAGAAGCTCCTTCTTGGTGGCCACCACCACCACCATAGTATCGACAGGGGGTCCCTTTCTTCAGTGTGGTTTGTTGGTAGGGGAGCTGAGGACTTTATCAGGGCATTTGGGGATAGGGTCCACTGTGTCGGGCTCCTTCCATGCCTGAGATGCAACAAGATCCACCAAAGGATCTGTGGGAGGAGACACCAAGAAAGAAGAGGGTCCTGCGCCAAATGCCTCCAGGAACACCGACTCATCAGGGTTGGGTTTTTGGACAGACCAACCCCCGTGCTGCTGCAGGATCTCGATGATGTCTCCAAACAAGACATCCTCTGGGGGTGATCAGGGGGAACCCTCCCCTTCCTCCAAGTCGGTGTCATCTGTGAGAGACTCCGGCAAGGAGTCTAAATGCCTCCTTTTACACATGTATTTTCGAGGAATCTCCTTGGGGGGCGTCTCTGGGGAGGACTCAAAATCATCTAACTGTTCCCCTGTGGGAGCTCCCTGGGACAGAGAGGCAGCAGGCTGTCCCTGAGGTGGAAGGATGGGGGAATCCAGAAGAGAAACAGAGGGAGCCAGGACAGATTCTGAGGATGAGATTATCAAGGGTCTCGGATGGGACAGAGAGAACCCTCTCCACCACATCAAAGGCAGAAGGAGAATGAACCCTCTGAGCTGGGGCAACGATTAGATCCATAATCTTCTGGATCAACGGTGGAGCCGGAGCTGAACCTCCAGGGGCCGAGACTCCGATTGGAAGGCTCTGCTCCAAAACACTCGGAGCCAAAACCACCCCCTCGGATCCGTCATGAGGCTACGGCTCGAGAGCTGGACGCCTCTGAGCTCTTTGGAGCCAACCCCGCTGAAGGTAATGGCTGGCATCGAGGTACTAGGTACTATTGGCGCCAACCCCTCGACACAGAGGAACCTCTGACTCGAGTACTCCAAAACCAGGGATCGGGTTGGAGAAAGAGTGATCAGGATGAAGGCAGACTGCATGCCGCCCCCGCTCTGGAGGAGAAGAGAGGGCAGGCAAGAGACCACCAATACCAGCCTAGAGAGGCAATGAGGTGATGCCGATACTGGGGAACAGCTCCGAGGCACCTCCAGCTCCAGGGAGAAACAAGGAGAGCAGAGTCAGAGAGAACAAGTGCTAGGAGCCGTTTGGAGCTTGGCTGGTGGTTCAGCTGAGGAAGAGCGGTCGGGGAATCGCTTCCGCGGCCTGTCTCTGTGCTTGCGCTTCTCTCCATCCCTGGCCTTCTTAACGGGAGGTTGAGTCCTAGAGGGCAAGGCGGAGACAGAAGTAGCAGCAGGAGTATAAGCAGAAGGGGTAGCCTGGGCCGATGTAGTAGGTGGAGGGAGAAGGCCCTTGAGTATAAGTTTATTCCTCCTGTCGATCAATGTGCAAGGATTGAACCCTATGCAAATCGAGCAGGAGGAATCAAGATGGGGAACCCCTAGGCAAACAACGCAGAGAGTGTGGCCATCAGCTGGGTAAAGCTAATGACCACACTCTATGCACTTGCGGAAGCCTGGTTTGGGAGTCTCTGACATCTTACTAAGACAGAGAGACCCAAACATAAAAAAACACACACGCACACACACACTCAGAGATAGGACAGCGAGCAAGGAAAGATTTTTTTTTTAACCGATATCAAATGCGAAAGGGGATCTGATAGGAAAAAGAGAGATTTTTACATAGAAAGAGGATCTAAGTCACTAAATTAAGCACAATTACCCAAAAAAGCCTGGAGCAGCAGATCACTATGCTTGCAATGAGTGCGGCAAATGAGATCTGAAGGAGACAGGAGGCATTATGGGTAGTGGAGGAACTTGGAGCTCAGATCCGATGCTGGAGAAATGCGGAAAAGTTGGATCCGTCCCAAATCCGTGTCCCACAGGTTGAAGAGCAAATGAAGAAAACAACTTCAGATCTTGTGTTATGGATTACAATGTGATAATTTAATAAAGATGTTTAAAAAATTTAAAAAAAAAACACGCTGACTGGATATAATAAACTTAATTGTAAATTGAGCATTACTCACAGAAGAATGTCCTGCAACCTGACTGCAATTACGTAGGCAACTTAAATTTACAAAACAAATGCAGTTAACTATGTAAAAAATAATACAAGAAAAACATAACTCCATGTCTCCTGAAGCATCAGAGCAGCAACAGCAGCAGCAGTTACTAGTACTAACAAATTAGGGGCAAATGATTTCACAGTTCACAATCATGGAAGCAACTTGAACTTATTCAAATAAGAGGAGTTCATTTTTTTAAAGACCTTATTGAATTATCACTTGTGACATAGGCAAACATACATTTACATAAAAATAATCAAATCATATTAACAAGTTCACATTTACAAACATTATACATCACATATATTGTTATATATCATATAATCTAAGCAACATTACTTAAACTGTTAATTTCCTGCCTTCTCTTAAACCTCATTCCACCGCCAAAGCATCTCTCTCCATGTATTGTTTCCACAATTTCCTTTTTTACTATGTAATTCACTCCTACCTTTTTCTAAAGATCCCACTTCTGTTCTTTTATCTCTGCTAAAATATTCAAAAACAGGAGTTAATTACATAAAATCAAAAAACAGCACAAATATACATATGACTGGATGTCTTCTGATGCATCAGAACAACAGCAGTTACTAAATACATCACTAAAATGAAAAAAAAAAGTCAAATGAACTACACAAGGCCATTAACAACATTTCAGCAATTTTCCATGCAATGAGTGGAAACAACTGCAGTTTATAATTCAAACCTTAACATAAAGAGACACAAAAGAAAACCTCATAAATGCAAGCAAACTGTGCAACAGAAATAAAGACACTAAAGTCCCAACATAAACAAACAACACATACCTCAAAAAATGCATTACCAACTACATAAAAAGAAGAAAAATAGCAAAACATTCAAAATAGAGCATGTAACACACTAATAAAAATAATGGTCTCATACTTAAGTAATCTCCATGGTCATGGCTCCTCCTTCTCTGCTGTTGGGACTGCAGCTATAGCTCACAGTAACCTCATTACCAATGCTAAACTTTTGCAGATTTTAGCTCCTCCCCCAGTCCCACAATTCCCTGCTGGTTGAGTCTACAATGAGCTCAATGTCCCTTGTCATTTCTGGTACTGAAACAAAACTAGAGTAAAATATGGACCCTCTTTGCATAGGTGGGACCTCTTGAGTCAGTTTATCATTTACAGCTGCCACTCCCTGACAGAATACAATGTTGGGAAGGGAGTGCGGACTGGCTTATCAGAGCAAAAGGATTAAACAGCCTCTTGATATTATGCCCAATATTCTCCTGTCCCGTTTGATGGCCTCCTATGCTGCTAGATGGAGGGATTGATGGCTCCTCCCCCAATGCCTCCAAAGTGAGCATGGCATCTAGAAACGTTACTGCTGTCCCACAGCTGGGGACTAAGAAACCTCTGATTTTGAAGGGAATTAATACCATCAGGCTGGAGACCTTCACAAAAACACCACCTTGTCTGTGTTGCTTTTTTCCTGGTTGTTGATTTTGTTGCTGTTGGCTACACTAGAACCACATCTTATGTGGTGTCATTTGAGTCCTTGACAAGAAGTGAGGGAGAGTCAAGTCTGATGCCAACAGCTACAAGTCTTTCCCTGTTTTTCTTCTTCGTCCATCTTTTCCTTAACCTGTGGTCCAAATAGGTCAGAACAATTAAAGGCACATTTTAAAAATGTCATATTGGAGTTCTTTGCAAAGTCAAATGACAAAACCAGATGTGATGCCATATGGCCACTCTACTACCTGACACACTTACCAACACAATCTTCTGCATTATCAGCAAAATGCATGCATGATAAGGTTACTTATGGTGTACAATACAGATACCCAGGTAGAAAGTTTCTTAATAAGCTCTACATTTGACATCTTTTCCAGCACAGTATCTGAGATAATTTGTCTAGAACAGTATGCTGGAATCTCAACATGACTGCACAGTGGCCAAGTCCCATCATGCAAAAGAACATGATGTACAGACCTACTTCTTGAAATGGTCCACAGCACTCAACTTATTCTCTGGAGCATGGACTACAGGACTTTGTAGGGTCGGAGCCTTCTTTTAGGGCTGTTAAATTGATTACAAAGTCCACTGTTGGACTCTGCTTCCAACAGTTCCAGGTCCTAGGAGTCCAGAGAATTATGGCCAACTTCACAGGCATTGGTGAAAAAATACTGGGTTTCTTCCATGTTTTCTATAAAGCATTTTGCACACAGATGGTGCCACTGAGGAAAGAAGGGGACAGACATGAATGCCTCCTGCAGAACTCTATCAGCAGACTAGGGGGAGCAATTGGCCAACTCCACTTTTTATGCATAATCTTTATGATTCTACCACACTTAATTTCACTGGGGGAAATGGAGAATCAGTCTCATCTCCTTAATCCGTGTGTTTTCAATGAATCCCTTGCTGAATCAGTGTGTTTCATCTTGCATGATTCTTTCCACTTTCGCTCACTGAGGAACTATCTGTGTAGGAAGAGGCATGGAAACATGCTTTCAAAGAACTCATCTACATTTTTGCTGAAATCATTCAGACATTTTGTCCTGGTGTCATGAAATGATAAAAAGGCTTAGAAACAGGTCAGAAATGGTCTTTGAGCAGGACTTACAGAGAAGTACGCAAAAAAGAGCTCATTTACATTCTGGGCTACAACATCAAGTCCATTACCTACCTCAACAGCACAGTCAGTATAGCAGCTGTTGATGCAGAGAACCCAGTACGGATCTCTGCCAGTGTTGCTGCTAACAAATCAGTGGCACTGATCTCCAGTACTAACAGATAGTCTGATCCCATCATCAAAGCCTATACTTTTAAACCCTGGGAGGGTCTAGCTATGAAAGGGAGGAAACGTTATTCTTTCTAAAGGATTCAAATCTGGATGGTTTGAGAGGCCGGTCCTCAATAAACCATAACTGCTAATTTAGGTGCACATTTGTACAATGAAGAATCCCTAGCATCCCTGACAGGAACTAGGAGGTAGGATGGGAAAGTTCTGGATATCAAATTTACAATGAATAAACTGGAATTCTTCCACCAAAAGAATCAAATACTCAGGGATTAAACAAAACAAAAATAAATAATAAAAGAACGACCAAACATTTAGGCACAAAAACTGCATCTAGAACACCAAATATAAGAGCAGAAGAGGCTGAGGCTATTAAGAACCCTGTTAACACAACAACTGGCAAATATCATCTAGTGGGTGAAAGAACAGAACATTATGGGTAAGTTAAGGGGATGAACTGAATCATGGATAAGTTTAGACTGGTGTTGGACAGACTGAAAACTGTTGCTTCAGTCTGAGGCTATTAAGAACCCTGTTAACACCAAAACTGGCAAATATCATCTAGTGGGTGAAAGAACAGAACATTATAGGTAAGTTAAGGGGATGAACTGAATCATGCATACGTTTAGACTGGTGTTGGACAGAGTGAAAACTGTTGCTTCAGTCCTATTGGTGAGGCGAATGAACCAGACAATGACACATCTATATAAATATAATACAGACAGAATGAGTACTGTTTTGCAGAAGCAAGAGATTTCTGTTCCTCATCTTCTTTAGGCTATTCCCGTTAGGGGTCGCCACAGCGGATCATCTGTTTCCATTTCTTCCAGTCCTCTGCATCTTGCTCTGTCACACCAACCAACTGCATATCCTCTCTCATCACATCCATAAATCTTATCTTAGGCCTTCCTCTTTTCCTGTTGCCTGGTAGCTTCATCCTTAGCATCTTTTTCCCAATATACTCAGCATCCCTCCTCAGCACATGTCCAAACCAATGTAATCTTGCCTCTCTGGTTTTGTCTCCAAACCTTCCAACCTGGGCTGACCCTCTAATATACTTATTCCTAATCCTGTCCACCCTCGTCACACTCAGTGCAAATCTTAACATCTTTAACTCTGCCACATCCAGCTCTAACTCCTGCCTTTTTGTCAATGCCAGTGTCTCCAACTCATACAACACAGCTGGCCTCACTACCCTCTTGTAGACCTCCCCTTTCACTCTTACTGGTACTCGTCTGTCAGAAATCACTCCTGACACACTTCTCTACCCACTCCATCCTGCCTGTACTCTCTTCTTCACCTCTCTTCCACACTCACCATTACTCTGAACTATTGATCCCAAGTATTTAAACTCATCCACCTTCGTCACTTCTACTCCTTGCATCCTCACCATTCCTATATCCTCCCTCTCATTCACACACATATATTCTGTCTTAGTCCTGCTGACCTTCAGTCCTCTTCTCTCTAGAACATATCTCCACCTCTCCAGGGTTTCCTCCACCTGTTCCCTACTCTCACTACAGATCACAATGTCATCTGCAAACATCATAGTCCATGGGGTCTCCTGTCTGATCTCGTCTGTTAACCTGTCCATCACCATTGCAAATAAGAAAGGGCTCAGAGCTGATCCTTGATGTAATCCCACCTCCACCTTAAACGCATCCATCACTCCCAACGCAGACCTCGTACATATCCTGTACCACTCTTACATACTTCTCTGACACTCTTGACTTCCTCATACAGTACCACAACTCCTCTCTAGGCACCCTGTCATATGCTTTCTCTAAGTCTACAAAAACACAACGCAACTCTTTCTGACCTCGAAGCAAGAGATTTCTGTTAGAAGGTAAAAAGGAGGAGGTGTCTCCATTTTTGGGAAATGCATTAAATATAGTAACAATTTAACGGATTTATTACATGGATTATTTGATGATAGTGGTACCTTGCTTTTTTAGGAAGACCTAATGTTGGAGCTTATGGAGAAGTTTCCTACAGATGTGTATGAAGGGAAAAGGGGGTGGAATTTTTGTTGGTTAACTTGTCATATATTCCAGATTAGGAGTAGTGGGGGGATCATTATGCTTTGTTCTGCCTGACATTAGGAGAAGCACTGGATCTGGATGCTTTACTATACTCTTTTTCAACTATCAGTTGGACTTACTGATATAAATTCTCAATGAATGGTTTATAGAGGATTAAATGGCAAGGATTTGTTGTTAGTATTGTTAAATGTGTATACAAGAGAGGTGATAGAAGGGTTCTGAAGAACTGGAGACCACTTTGACTTTACAGTTTCAAGTTGGATAGGTACTGGGTAATGTGGTTCACCCTGAGACGCATGGGTTTAAGGAAGAGTAAAGATGCACTAAATTATTATTATTATTACTGCTGTTGTTTAGAGAAACTGTTTATTTGATTAATGAAGGCAATATTATTTCATATGATGTATGCAATGCCTTAGACAAAAAAGCACACAAAGCTGTTTAAAATATTTGGGTCATATGGTTTTGGATACATGATGATCACACTATCAAGAAGGTTTAGATGTCTGGCTAGTTAAGGTCTCTTGTTAATGGGCGGTTAAGACAGAGGATTTTGATGAATAATGGAGATTGTTAGGGATGTCTTTTCAACCATTCACTGCTTGGTTTAGTGATGAATGCAATTGTGAAGTATGTAAATGCATCAGGTTAGCAGCGGCCTTGCATATCTGTTTCTCGGTTAAAGTTACCTCTGATGTGCAGAAGATCTGGTTACCGATAAGAGAAAGGAATTGCGTGTCTTTTTTTTTTTTGTATTACAGGAAAGTTCAGATATGAATTTACAGAAATGTAAGGGTTATGGCAAGGATAGGAATGTAAGAGAGGTTTCTTTTTTCAGATAAAAGTAGAAATATTTTAAGTTTCCATTATGGACTGAGATATAAGATTATACAGAAATTGCAAATTTTATTAAGCAGAACTGAAAGATATGGCAAATTATTGGAAGGCATTCAAATTACAATTTTTGAAAATGGTATATTTTACTTAAAGGGAGGTTATGTTATTATGGTCATTACATTTCTGTGGGGAGATCTGCATGGCAAGATTTGAAAATATTTTATATAACAAACAATGAGATGATGTTAAGGCTTGTAATAATATTATGGGATAAATTCCGTTTGGGAAAAAAGTAATCTTTTGTAATGATGTTTTTTTTCTCAATTTCCTTTTATATTATTTGAAGGTGGTGATGTTTCTATGGTCAGTTTTAATAAAAAATGCTTTTCCTTCATGCTGCAGAGTAGATTGGTGCATAGGTAGGAACTAGTGAGATGGAGTAACATTAGGAGGCTGAAGATACTACGCTTGTGACTAATTTGAGGGATAAAGGATTACATGCAGATTTATTGACACAACTGGTAGTTAGCTGAGCCTGAGAAAGTCAGAGCATGGAAGCTATATCAAGGGGAAGCATCATCAAAAAAGTGACTGGGCAGGTGGCTCTGTTTGGAGATGATATTTTATACATGATAAAACCAGAAAAGGACATTTCAGTGTTGTGGACATCTTGAGACAGTTTCAAATCTTTTCGGGATACAAAATTAATGAAGGTAAAACAAAGGAAATAGCTGTGCATTAGGTTTACTATTAAAATGTGGATTGGCATTAACGTGAAACTGGATTGGCATTAACGTGAAACTGGGAAGGCTGAAAGCATGTTTCCCAGTTATTGTAATGCTGATCCACAAATGTTCGAATCCACAGTAGCAAGTGGTACTGTGCATTCGCTAATGTGAGATCGATGTTCTGATAAAAGGTCACACTACAGTGGGGATCGGAAAATTTACCATTTTCCTCACTGTCATATGATCTCATAGTTGTTATATATAATCTGCAGATGGTGTGGGGGGTGCAGGGGGGCTTGCCCCCCCTACAAACCAGTAAAAATTTGTGTTGTATAATTAAAAGTTTTAGGAGACGTTAAACAAAATAGCCTGGGTGCCTGACGTCACCTCCTGCCATTTCATTTAACTTTGAATGCGGACATCAGAGAAAGGTAGTTCGGAATTATAGGCACATAGAAATTATGGATACGACATGATTTTTTGACTTATTGACTACAGTTTTTTTTTTTACTTTCCTCATTTTAATAGTACACCATAAATTATGTGCACACATACACAAATTGGTTCAGCAATATCCATATTTATGGGGACATGATAAAATGAAGTACTTAGGAGTATGGATTAAAAAGGATTTTGGTGTGGCAGCTAAGGATATGTTGGAAGAGACTAAACAAAAGATAGTACAAAAACTGAGAAATTAGAAGCTCTGTTTTATGAATATGGATGGCAAGATATAAGCAGTCACAATGTTTTAGTCCCTTTAGTTTTATACACAGATCAGGCACATTTTTTATCAACCAGGGAGAAGGTGTGGACAGCAATTAATAAAGAGCTGAAGGATTTTATCTGGGTGAGGAAGACAGCAAGAATCAAGTGGGATAAGCCGATTCTTCCAATAGCACAAGGAGGTCTGGGATTACCTGATTTTACACAGTTAAGGCTCTTATACACAGCACAAGCAAAAATCTATAATTCAAAGTGGAAAGGGATGATGAAAAAACAGGAGGGAAGCTCAAGAAACAAGTACAGACTGGGATTTTGGATGCAGATCCTTAAGGAGAATAATAATATCCATACAGAATATTATATTCATAAAGTAACAGAAAGTATTCTAAGAACTAAGCCAACATGTGAATGGGGAAAGATTCTGCTAACAGGAATGAATGCAATTAGGGATACAGACAATAGGCAAGAAGGGACTGGAATTCATTAGAGAAAACTGGCAAAAGAGCCAAGGTACTGGGAGCAAATAATTAGAGAGGGATAGGTAATAGAATGGGAAGACACCAATAATTTATTTGGACTGCAGGTTAGAGACTGCCTTCTCTAGCAAGGATTGATATCAGAGTATAGGCAAATAAAAAGAAATAGGAGGATCCTAAGCAAAAGACCAGCACTGGTAGAATTTTTAGTAGAAACTAGAGCAGAAGCTGCTGTCAAAAATGAATTATTGGGGCATATAAAACACTGCATGGCAACTATAAGAATCAATCAGAGGAGGTTAGAAAGGACTGGGAAGAAATTTGGATAAGCAATTCACAAAGAAACAATAGTGAGATGTATGCATGTCTCCCAAATATGCAACAAAGTCTAGGAAATGTAGGATCTTTGCTTTGAAGTGTTTACATAGGTGTTTTTATACCCCAGTTAAACTCTCTTAAGATTTTTTTCTTCATGTAGACAGCAAATGTTGGAGGTGTGATGGGTAAGAAAGAGGTAATTGGGAACATATTTTTTGGGAGTGTAATGAGTTGGCAGACTTTATAAATTCCCTGCAGATTACTCTATCAGAAATACTGGGTGAGCAAATTGGTATGACTAAGGAAATGATTTTTTGAGCTATGATACATCATCAAAATTACCTAGACACAGTAAGGCCTTGCTGAGTCTAATTATGGTGGCTGCCAAAAAGCAGTTACTAAAAAATGGAAATCAAAGCTAAACCAACCATACTGGAAGTAGTGGAAATAGTAACAGAGATAAAATAACTTGAAATGGGATCTTTAGAAAAGGGCAGGAGCACATTATATAGAAAAAAATGGAAACTGTGGGAACAATACATGCAGACAAGGAATGAGGTTTAAAAGAAGGCAGGATTTGAATGAGTTATGTAATGTTTGACAGTGACTGGATAGACTGTAAGTGATGTATAATGTTTGCAACTAAAATTATGTCAATATGGTTTGTTTTCATTTATATAAATGTATAAATATGTATGCCATAAGGGATAATTTGATAAAGATGTTTCTTGTTTAATAATAAAAAACAAATTTTTTTGAACAAAGGAAAAAAAAAAAAGTGGCGGGGAGCTGGAAAAAGGAGACATGGATCAGCAGACCTCAGATGATGTTTCAGTGCAGTCATATTCCTGAGAATCAAAACCAATAAGCACAGTACAAAAGGACCAGAAGTTAAATATTCTACCAGTATTATAAGGAGCTGTTACATTGGTCAGGAAGAAGACACTGCGCACACAGCTACATGCATACATGGAAACTACAGGTATCAGACAAATTAACTGCTGCTTCCAAGAGGAAGCCTTTCACATTTTTCTTGCAAGCTGAAGCAGTCACAACGTAATGGAATCACAGGGTGTCAAAGTTTGTCAGCTACAAGCTGTCATCTATATAGGTAATGAAGATTATTTTGACATACCTTTTGAATTGTTTAATGTTTTATGCTGTTAGGTGCCTAAAAGAATTCAAAAAGATAGCTTTGGTGTGATTTTTTTTTCCAACATCTTGTGACTGTAGGATGACATCAGGTGTTTGCGCAATCCAGAACTCATAAACTGTTGAACAGTGAAGTGGAACAAGAACTTAAACAAATACTATATTGATGGACTTTATATTAAAGAAAAATGCTAAATCCGTTAGGCATACAGACTGGTAGGTGGTCAAGCACCTGCGGATGTTAAGTACATAGACAGCTGAATATAATTTAAGACTTGTAAGGTGATACTGTATTATGCTTCTCATTCAAAGGCAAGTTAATTTTGCAGTAAGGGAGAGGATATTTCGACATGTCATTCTAAAAGGAGGAGAAGCTTGCACCGAATACGGACATATCAGCAATACTTGCCTTAGAAAATGTATGTATAACTCCACTGAACATTACTGGGTAGATGCCGATGTAATTTTAAACAAAGTTAATGATGCCAGTGTAATTAGTACAGGTAAGGAAAAGTAAGTAGAAAAGGGGACACTTATCCGTGAGAAGGGAAGCAGTCTCAGTAGCTCAACAGATACTCTTGGTGCAGAAGGCTGTTGGTTCTATTCCCAGCCTAGGAAGTCAGATTAATTTTAAAATACTGACACTGCAGTGCAGCACAGTGGGGTGGGGTGCTGCACTACTGAGTGTGCCGCCGTTCAGATAAGACATTAAACCGAGGCCCCATCTGCCTGAGTTGGTGGCAGCTCAAGTGGATGTAAAAGAACCTACTGCACACTTCAAATAAAATAGGGGAAGTTGCTTGGGCTCTGACCAAATTTCCCCTAGTCAGTATCAATACTACCTTGGGTCTACCCTGAAAAGAGGCCATTGGCTTAGTGGAACTAATCATATCAACAAAGGGTAAAATAAATAAATACATAAATAAATGAAAATAAATAAAGAAACATTAGAAGCTGATTCAGACACTGAATCTGGCACTTTCTGAAATGCTGCAGGAAATATGTAAATGTAAGTGTATCAGTGAAAAACAGGTTTGAAATGTTAAACAAGATAGAGAAGATGAAGTTATAACTGCTGCTAACGTTTTGCTTAATAAATGTAAGGTTACTTTTAACTTAATGTTGCTAACTCAGAGAAAGACAACAATAAATCTTCAGATAAAACAGACATTAGTGCTAGGAGTGAATATCCCAAGGCCATCACCAACATCCTAGCCAATAAATTCAGCTCCAACTTGACTCCACCTACTCCTCAGTCAGAGTGATGAAATCTTTAGGCCTTTCTTGCCCAAAAAGAGAGACTATACTCATCCTGAACCTCTAAATATATAACAGCAATCCTAAACTTGTAGCCCAACAACTAACTAAGAACAAGAGAAGGGGGATAGCAGGTGGGTACAGCTATTGCAGCAGTGAGAATTTTAAACTGTTATGGTAAGTCAACTTACACAACTATACTATATTCATCATTCTCACTGATGCAGTAGCCTTTTGGATATATGGGCTTATGACTAAAGCTTTTCCAACCTGGAAGAGGAAGGATATGGATCCAAAAGCCCCTGGAGTATGGTTCAAGCAAAGAGGAATCCAGTTTGTAATGCACTGTAAAAGTGTGTACAAAGGACTAAGATGCTGCCTCTGAGCCCACCCATTTCTAAAATGCCATAAAAAATGCCAAGGCTCTAGTAGAATGTGCCTTGATACTGCCTGGAACAGATTGACCATGGTGGGTATAAGAAAAGACAATAGAGAGGACATCTATCTACAGACAGTCTCTTTTGACATACATTGTCCCTTTGTTTTCCCATCGTAAGAAATAAACAGCTGGTCAGCTTTCCTAAAGGAGTACAACAGGTTTCTCTAATGTATTCCTCAACTTCACGGCCCTTTTCCTCCCTATTTACATTGTCCTCTGTAAAGCAACAACAATAAAGCATTTACAATTTTTATAATTCCCCTTACTTCTGTAACAGAAGCCTACCTTCTCATACTGTGATGGTTTCACTTACAAAATGATTTGCTCACGTTTGAATAAAGCTTGCTGGAGATGCCCAATTACTGACATCATCGAGGCCAGGCAGTGCAGGTACTTTTTTTTTTTTTGTTAATCAGTTCCCTCCCACAAAGTGACATCACCACAGCCGTCATCTGATTCTAACTAAAATAATAAGACCCACCCATTCTGTGATGTCATGGCTCCCTTGTCCTTCCCCCAGCCTGAGTGCTGTTCATTTTATTCAGTAGTAGTATAGTAACACCGATGTTTGGAAACACAGAAATTTGGTATGCATACTTGTACATTCTGCACGGCAAATGATGCTTAGGTGGTGCACGCTTGCATACTTCTCTGTTGTATTTGCACCAGATACTGCTAGTGTGCAGTGCGGGAATAGAAAGATTGAAACATTACCCTGGTATCAGAGGTGGCAGTGCAAACTATTCATAGTAGCTTAACATGAGAGTAGCTCTAAGCAAGCACCATGTGAAACCTGAACAAGCACCTAGAATTATTCAGTGCAGCTTCCACATCTTAAGTCTGAAAAAGAATTCACATACTCACATGAACAGGAGTCACTGCATATTGATGGCTAAAGGTGTATGGGCATGTTGGGTGGTTACTACACTGCAAAACTGGTATGTAATGGTGGAGATATTTGGAAGGCATGAGCAAACACACCAGTATATTAAAGCCATAGCACCTATTGAACTGGTTCATAGGTTCATAGATTAGTACTAAGCTAACTGCCCTTGCAGGCCATTTTAAGCCTAGCCAATTATCCCTTGTGAGACTCAAACCCTGCACCTTGTGTTTGTAAGGCAAACACCTTAACCATTAGGCCACCCTCCCACCCATTGGTTGGATTCAGGCAATTCTTGTTTCTGGTCCTTTTGTCTCTTCCTACTTGGCACGAAAAAGCTGAATAACTGACTTTCTGTGACAGGGGTTGGGCTTTCCCTTATGGGATGGGATTAGCCAATCCCCTATCGCAGAGAATTAAAGGAGGGGATTCTCAGCTCTAGAGAGCTGTCAGTGTGAGTTTGTGCAGGCCCAAAACCCATATCCAACTGAGGCAGTGTGAAATTCAAACATTTACTGTTACAAGTAAGGAGGATTTGCGCAACTGTACTATGCCGCAGATGGAGGCTGGCAAATAGATTTAGTAAGGGATTTTGTCCGTGCACAAATATTTCAACAGTAATTCTTTGCAGCGGCATCCATTATCTGATTCAAGGTAAGTTAACCTTGATGTCCTTTATTAAAAAAAATCAATAAAAAAATTACTTTGTTATAAGTGACTTCTGGACACAAGGAAAAGGAAGGGGAAAATATAGGAATGTGGTTTGTATGTACAAAGACGAATCTAGGGACACTGCAAAAGGTTTTTTTTTTTTTGCAAACCAACCAGTGGAGTAAAACATATGAAGGCAAACACTGCATACCAACACACTTTGCACATGTAAATCTCAAATTTTAACATGGTGGAAGCATGAAGTGATACCTTAACACTTAAATTAATAAAGATCTAAACTGGTTAATAGTATAAATGTTTTATTCTTTAGCTCCTTGGTGCAAGACCTTACTGGATGTGATTGCAGTCAAGTAAGGCCATGGCTATAGTGCAGCAAAAAAATGTCCCCTCTAACAAAGGAAATGCTAGAGCAAAGATTAAATTACATGAGTCAAGCACCCTGCTGATATCTGCCAAACAATGGAATTACCAGGTCAAATTACCCTCAGGACTTTGACAGCCAGGAAAGCTAAGTGTTATGGGGGAGGGGAGAAGTAAATGGACTGGAATTCATTGTCTCACAAATTAGTGCCATTTAAACTAAATTAGAAAAAAAGGCAGCAGTAAACAGCTCTTTGAGTGTGTTCTGTGGCATTTGCCTTGTTTCTGTTTTAAGTAGTCATCCAGCAGCAGGGAATGTTACTTGCACTGTTCTATTTTACTCAGTACTTTGTACGCATGCAACATCTATGAAATGACAGGAACTTTAGGCAAACGGAGGCCTGCATGATGTAACATTTTTGAGCCAAACAATGATTTCTGGGATACTGGATGGCAACCTGATTTATCCAAACCACGTCAATATGCCAGCCTCCAGGTGGTCAGAGTCTGGAATTACATATAAAAATATTTAAAATCCTGTAAATAATCCCAGAGTGCTGTTAAAGTGTAGGAAACATCATGCCATGATATTTTAAACATGTTTTTTTGAGTCTGTGGGTGCGGTACTCCTTAAAGGATTTAGTGGTATCAAAATAATACCTCAGCTGCCTATGCATGTCCAGAGTATGTAGAAGCTTTTCTCCCTGGTTCTAATTATCTGGATAAAAGATATGGAGACTGATGACTTGATTCAAAGTAAACTCTAAAACAACTTTGGACAAAAATGAGAGATCAGATAGGGTTTCTCCACTATGACAGCTTGCAACTAAGATATCCTTCTTGCAAATGTCAAAGCAAGGAGTACAGTCTTCCACGTGTTGAACCTTAAATCTGCCAGATAAGCTGATTCAAAGGGAGACATAGTTAACCTTTCCAGCACAAAGTTAAGATACCAGGAAGGAGCCTCCTGTTTCCTAGGAGGTCTAAGATGCATCTCCTTTAGAAAATGTTTTACCAAAAACAGAGAATAAAAGGGAGGATCCATACACAGCCATGATGAAATAGGCACAAGATGTACCTTGACAGAGGACTAAAACAGGCCAGAGGAAAGTAACTCACACAAATATGTAAGGTCCAGTGGAACAGAATCCCTAATGGAGCCCTGGTTATTGGCTAGGCACAAACGAGAAAATCTTTCCACTTGCCAGTATAAGATTTCATAGAAGCAGATTTTCTTGCCTTCTTTGGTACCTGTTGCAAATCCTCATGAAAGAGGTGCCTAAAAGGAATCAAAACTCAATCATCCAGCCAGTTAATTGAAGTTGATTGAGACTGGGGTGCATCAAACTCCCCTTGTCTTGTGACTGTAGGTCCAGTCCGTTAGGAATCTTCGGTAATTGCACTTCGTCAATTCTTTAAGAAGGGAGAAACATGCTGCCTGGGTCAAAAGAGAGTCAGTACAATGATTTTTGTAGAGTCTTGGATCTTCAGAATAAATCTGGATATCATTATAAGGGGCGGAAATGCATAAAGGAGGATTCCTGACAGGAATGAAAATGCATCTGTCTTCCAGACTTGCTTGCAAAGAGTCCTGCAGCAGGATTTGTTCAGTTGTCTGTTTTGAAAGGAGGCAAACAGATCTATTAGAGGTGTTCCACACAACCAGATAAAATCTTGGAAGAACCGGCATTCAACTTCCCTTTGTGAGGGTCTAGCTTGGTCATGTTCAGCTTTTCTGCCACTATATTCTGCTCTGACATAAGATGCTTGGTGAGTTAACAAGTGCTGCAGAGCTACCCTTCAAACTATCATATCCAGCCTGCACAGAGGGTATGACTTGCCCTCCCCCATTTGTTTATGTACCACAAACTGTGGAGTTGTCTGAAATCACTTGAAGAGGTCCAGGGGACCACAGACTATGGATAGCCTTCAATGCATGGATCAATCATTGCTTTAACATTTATGTGCTTTGGTCTGTCTGAGGCATTTCATATGCCTTGTATTTTTACCCCCATAGAAACTGCTTCTCAAAAAAAAAATCTGCGGCATAGTACAGTTGCGCAAGTCCTCCTTACTTGTAACAGTAAATGTTTGAATTTCACATTGCCTCAGTTGGATATGGGTTTTGGGCCTGCACAAACTCACATTGACAGCTCTCTAGAGCTGAGAATCCCCTCCTTTAATTCTCTGCGATAGGGGATTGGCTAATCCCATCCCATAAGGGAAAGCCCAACCCCCGTCACAGAAAGTCAGTTATTCAGCTTTTTCGTGCCAAGTAGGAAGAGCCAAAAGGACCAGAAACAAGAATTGCCTGAATCCAACCAATTAGCAACCACAAAACACCAACACAAATAATCAAAGCTAACCAACAACACAACAAGGTTGGATACCATTGATCTATATGCAAAATAAGGGGGATGATGGATGGGTGATGCCACTGATGCTGTGTGAAATTCAACCATCTACTGTTACAGGAATGTAGGGCTTAAACAACTGTACTATGTTCATCACTTGCACTAGCTCAGTGGCATATGGGTAGATTCCAGAAGCTTACCTTGTCTAGGAGAAGGAAGGATAAGGATCCAGTAGATCATGGAGAAAGCTCTTCTCAAAGTTTTCAATGGGGTCTCAACTACGAAACTCCTTTCATAAACTGTTTGACTACAAAAGGGATGAAAGAGGGGGAATTCATGGTCATACAATCTAAGATGGCTGCAAGATGCACCTTGATAGATGCATAAAATAAGCCATTGTCAAGCAGCTCACAAAAATATTTAAAAAACAGAGGGATAAGCACCATACCAGGCTTTCTAATATCAGTTAGGAACCACCTAGAAAATCTCTTCCCACTTGCAGACACCTGCTGCAAATACTCATGGAACAAGTGTCAAGAAGGTAGCAGGATAGAATCATCCTGGCAGTCAGTAGCAATTGTTTTAAGTTGGGGTGCACCAGTTGTTTTAAGTTGGGGTACACCAGTCTCCCCTGACATTGAGTGAGCAGATCCAGAGTGTGAGACAGCTTGTATTAATTGCCTTTGGTCAATTCCATTAAAATGGAGAACCAACTTTGCCTGGGCAAAAAAGGGGGGGGGGGTCACCACAATGATCTTTGATAATACAAGAACATAATTTTTCCAGCTGTCTATTCTGAAAGGAGGATAACAGAACTATTTGAAATGTTCCCCACATCTGGACCAAATTCAGGAAGACCTCTGTCCTGAGTTTCTACTCCTGTTGGTCTGTCCATGATCTGCTTAGACCGTCTGCCACTAGGTTTTGCTCTGATGGAATTTATGAGGTCTGAAGTGTTAAAGAATGTAGCAAGGCTAGCTCTCAGGCTAGCAATGCCAGCCAGCAAAGAGGGTATGACCTTGTACCTCTTTGTTTATTCACATACCGCATGACAGTGGTACTTTCTGTGACTAATAAATGGGGATATGTGACTTCCAAAATAGTTGTACACTAATCAATAGCTAAAGTGCAGCTCTTCCAGTGTGAAAACAGAAACTGAGAAAAAGGAGTACCATTGAAACTGTTTTGTTGGTAAAATTCAGTTACCGGTTAGCAAGTACTATGTCTAGATGCCAGCAAAGAAGAAATTTACAGAACTTGAAAGAAAATCAGCCAAAAAAGTGAAGACAAAATACTGTCTGTGAAGGATTCTGCAACTATTCAGAAAAAATCAATTCAAACTTCAGCTTTGGTTCAAGAAATGGTTTCCAGTAATTTAGAGAAAAAATAAATCAAATGCACTCAGAGAAGATTAAAATAAATGAAACATTGAAGGAATTAAACAACCCAAATAACAAAGGTCTAGAAAAAATGGAAGATGTTTTAACTAGATGTTCAGATGAACTGATAAAACTGGAAAAATCAGAGCATGAAATGAAGAAAAAGATGGAGTATGAGGCTTCTCAAGAACAGCTGCTTCAAAAAATAGTACAGTTAGAAGACACAGCATACAGAGAAAACCTGAGATTTTCTGTTGTACCAGAAACACATGAAAGAACAGACTCTATTCATTTTATAAAAGCACAAATAAGAAACACGGCTAGTGTTCCACAGCAAGATTTGTTAATTGAAAGTGCACAGAGTATATGCTCCATATCTGGCCATGAGAATGCAGCCAGGACCTATATTAGCAAAGATGCAATCATACCAACAGAAAGAGTTAATCCTGAAAAAACTGTGGAAGAAGGGAAAGTATTAAAAACTGGAGACAGCCGAGTGTTTATAGAAAGTGACTATTTAATGTACACCAGGCAGAACAGATGCAAATTTATCCCAGCAATCAAGGAATGTTGAGAGGCAGGTGTGAGATTCAAGCTGCTGTATCCAGGAAATAAACAAAATTTATCTGAAAAAAAGTGAGCCAGCAAGCAGAAGGGGACTCTTATTTCTCATTCTTCTGACAGTAACATTCATTAAGAGACTTTGCCAGCTAAACCTTTTCCAATATTCCAAACAAAAATAACTGAGAGACAGAAAGAAGCACAGGAGTTGACTAGAAGAATCATGAGTATCTTGGACTTAACCAGAGTCTGTTGATGGGAGATGAAAAGGAAAAAGAAACACTGAAATTCATGAAAAAACAGGAGACTGTACAGCATCAATCACATTTGTGAAACATGGCTTTGCAAGAAAAATGAAAGACTTTAGCTGACTTTGTTAAACTTATGGGTGACACATAAAGCATATACCCCACTTTATGCCATTAATGTTCAGAAGGGCACTAAAAGGGAAAACCAGTAAGCATTTCATGATATGAACTGCACATTAAATATATTAAAGCAGTATTGTGTAGCATGTAGTCGGGGATTTTAAATGTGGGGTAGTCTTTTCAGTGACTGTTGTTAACTTTAATATCTTTTAACACACACAAATAATTTTTAGCTGAAATAAATATAGGCTTTACAGTATAACAAGTGAGGAAAGGCTGGACAAAGGCAAATTTAATGTGATCTTGGGTGGTTGGGGGTGGGGGTACAAAAGTGCACAGATTACAGGATAAGTAGACTTCAGATATTTCTCCTATTTTTACAAGAGTGAAAGTCTAGATTAATGCTCTTGGCTTAAGTTATAAAGAAGTAGGCTTTATAAATAAGAACAAATGATGAAAGCCATGAAAATGCTAAGTTTCTTACATATGCAAAGATATAAGCTTATTTTTTTCCCATTAACAAATGTTCACTGGGAGTGAAGAAGTCTGCAGTTGCAGGCAACTGAACATTCTATTGATGGAAATTGACAAAGTTTCACTGCTGAATACATTTCAATGCAGATAAGCTGTCTGCAGGTGCAACAATTAATCTTGAGAGTTGGAGCATTCTTGCTGAGAGAAATGATAAATTTAAATGTACAGTGGGGAGAGAATAAGAGACAGCCGCCTTAATACTTTGATGCATTCAATAGAACAATGAACAATTTAGCTTTATTTAAAGACAGCAAGTGTACTTTTTTCTTATGGCTAAAAAAGTACAGTTTTGTGCCTACCATAAATGTAGATGTTCGAGTGTAAACACTGCTGCAGTCATTACACTTGGGTTATCCTGCCATCAGGCAGTCCCGCAGTCGGCCAGAGTTCCAAAGTCTTGGTCCAGCGACGGTTGCTGTCGCCTCCTCCCTGACATCAGTGCGACAGGGGTATATAAGATGCAGCCGACACCATTTTCTTCAGTTTTTCTTGCCCCAGATGTCAGGTGCCCCCAAGTAGGTAGGCAATACAAATTGCTAGTAAAAAATACAAAAGAAAAGCAAATAACCATTTTTAGTTACCAGCAAATACTCCCCATAAGTAATAAAGGGTATATGCCCTAAGTAAATACCAGAAAGTAAGAGGAGAAGGAGGGAGGGTAACCTGGACTGCAGCAGTGTTTACACTCGAACATCTACATTTATGGTAGGTACAAAACTGTACTATGTTCATCGTGTTACACTGCTGCAGTCATTACACTTGGGTGGAATCCCAAAGCTGAGGTAGGGAGGCTGGATCTATAAGGCATTAGGGGTGGCTATAAGGCCCTGCAGTACAGCAGTGGCGAAGCCAGCTCTGGATCTGGAGTATAAAGGCAAATGGTAATGTCTGGTGAAGGTATGCACAGAACTCCATGTTGCTGCTTCCAAAATATCCTTGGTAGGTACTCCTCTGAGGTAGGCAGTTGAAGTGGCTGTTGCCCTGGTGGAGTGAGATCTAATGCTGCTAGGTACAGGTTTCCCATGGTGGGTATAGCACAAACGTATACAGTGTCCTATCCATTTGAAATAGTCTGCTTTGAAATGGCTTTTCCCTGTGCTCCTGCAGCGTATGCTACCAATAATTGCTCAGATTTTCTGAAAGCTTTGGTTTTGTCCAAGTAGAAGCGTAACTGTCTGTGAATGTCCAAAGAATGTAGTAGTCTCTCCCCTTTGTTCTGTGGTTTTGGATAAAAAGTTGGCAAGTGAATAGTTTGGTTTAGAGCCACACTTGATACCACCTTTGGCATAAACGTATGGTTGGTTCTTAAAGACACCCTGTCCTGGTGGAAGATGAGGAAAGGTTCTACTGCCATTAGTGCCTGTAATTCTGAAACTCTTCGTGCTGATGTTATTGCCAGTAGCAGAGCAGTTTTCCAAGAGATGTATTTTAATTCTGCTGTGTTAGCTGGCTTAAAAGGAGGTAAAGTTAATTTTTCCAGAACAAAATTCAGGTCCCAAGTAGGTGTTGGTGCTCTGCGGGGCGGTCTTATGTTTTTAGCCCCTCTGAGGTATTGTTTGAGCAAAGGATTACAAAAAATTGGTGGATCCGTGTTGTAATGAACAGAGATAGCTGAGGCGTGGATCTTGATGGATGAAAAAGAGAGGCCCTTGTCCAGCATCTCAGTTAAGTATTGCAGTATCTGAGGAATGTTTGGGACTAGAGGGTCAAGGCTGTGTGCTTGGTTCCAGGCACATAATCTCTTCCATTTGTCCGAGTATGTTTTCCTGGTGCTAGGCCTTCTGGCCTCCAGAATGACATCCATAACAGCTTTGGACAGAGGCATTGTTTGCTTGACTAAGGAATTTTCCATGCAGCTAGATTTAAGGTCTTTAGCTGGCTGTGAAGTATCTGATTGTTGTGCTGAGTCAGCAACTGTGGAATTTGTGGTAAAATCCAGGGTGGTTCTTGTGTCAAGTTCTTTAAGATTGGGTACCAGTGCTGGCGTGGCCAGTCTGGTGCAATCAACATCATTTTTGGCTCTTCTTGCCTGGCTTTTAGGAGTACCTTTGGAAGGAGAGGTAAAGGGGGAAAGCGTATACTTGTAGTTTTTTCCAGCTGAATGAGAGGGCATCCACTTTCCATGCTTGTGCAGAATTTCTGTAATTGGCAGTTCTTTGGGGGTAGCAAACAGATCTATGTCCGGGCTCCACCATTTTTGTGTTATTATTATGAATATTTGTGGGTTCAGTTCCCATTCATGTGGGTCCATAATGTTTCTGCTTAGGTCGTCTACCAGTGTGTTTTTCTCTCCTGGCAGGAATTGTGCTTGCAGATGAACTTGGTAGTTTACAGCTGTGTTCCACAAGGTCATGGCTTGTCTGCAGAGGGGGTAGGAGTGTGTGCCCCCTTGCTTGTTTATGTACCACATAACTGTGGTGTTGTCTGTCTTTAACAGTAATTGTCCTGGATGCAGTAGGTCCTTGAAAGCTATAATAGCATTTTGTAGAGCTAGCATCTCTTTTTGATTGATGTGGAGATGTCTTTGCTCTGTGGGCCACTTGCCCTGGATACATTTTCCTGCCATGTGTGCTCCCCAGGCATAATCCGATGCATCTGTTGTCAGTGTTTGCCTGGCTGTGGGTTGAGTGAAAGGCTGTCCCTTGTTGAGGTGACAAGCTTGTGCCCACCATTGAAACTCCTGTTGTAGGCAAGGAATTAGTGGTATAACTGTTTCCAAACTTTGACAGTGTTGAGACCATACACTCTTTAGGTACCATTGTAGTTTCCTCATATGCCGTCTGGCATATGGGATTAGTAGTATGGAAGATGCCATGTAGCCCAAGGCCTGCAGAATTTTTCTTGCAGGGAGTTGGGTCTTTGTTGCCATTAACTGAAAATATTGAGTCAGTTGTCCTTGCTTGTCTGGCGTGAGATAAGCCATCTGGGCTGTTGTGTTCAAGCTGGCACCCAGGAATATTATCTGTTGTGATTTCTTTTTGTTTACCGTGTACCCCAGGCAACTTAATAACTTTTTTTACATACACCAGATGCTTTAGTAGAATGTCCTTGCTCTCTGCTTGAATCAGGCAGTCGTCCAGGTATGGCTAAATTTGAATAACTTTTTGCCTGCAAAATGCAATTACTGGTGCCAGGCACTTTGTGAAGACCCTGAGCGCAGTAGATAAGCCAAAGGGCAGTGTAGAGAATTGATAGTGCATTGAACCAGCTAGAAATCTGAGGTATCTTCTGCAATTTTGTCTGATGGGGACATGCGGGTATGCCTCTTTGAGGTCCAAAGTCATGAGCCAAGCTTTCTTGCCCAGCATGGGAAGAAGCTGCTGTAGTGTCAACATTTTGAATTTCGGAACATCCAGGTAAGTGTTTACTGTAGAAAGGTCCAGGATGGGTCTCCAGGCTTTGTCCTTTCTGGGAATCAGAAAGAGTCTTGAGTAAAATCCTTGTCCTTGTTCCTGTGGTGGTACCTTTTGAATAGCTCTCATGTCCATGAGTGTTGTAATTTGTTTTTGAGCCTCTGCCCATTGATTTGGTGGCAGATTTGGCATTCCTTTTAGCCTTGGAAAGGTGTGGAAATGGAACCTGTAGCCTTGAGATATACTGTTGAGAACCCATTTGTCTTTGGTGATGCAATGCCAGTTGTGATAGAAAAGTGCCAGTTTTCCTCCTAAGGGGGCTGCCGAGAGAGAGCTGTTTGGCAGCTGTAGTGGAAAGTCATTGAGGCTGTTTTTTATAATGTTGAGGCCTGTCTTCCTCTTCTTTTTGGCCTGGTGTGCCCCATTGTCGAGGCCTGTAAGGGCCTTGTGTCTGACCTCTACCTCTTGGACGTCTGTATCTGCCCCTTTGAGGTCTATCTGCGACTGGAAAGGACCAATTCTTTGTTGGCCAATTTCTGCTAAAACGAGAAGGCTGAACCTGTAAGAAATCTTTCACCGTTTGCATAGATTTTACCTTATCCTCCATCTACTTTAATACCTCCTCTGCCTTAACTCCAAACAGCACATCCCGCTGCAAAGGTGCATCCAATAGTTTGACCTTAACATGATCTGGTAACGTATGTTCTTTTAACCAAGCATGCCTTCTAATGACAGAGCCTGTAACTGCTGCTCTACAGGAGGCCTCTAAGGAATCAAACCCACATTGCAAAGTATGTTTTCCTATTTGTTCAGCTGCATGCAATAAATCCTGTATTTCTTTTAAGTTAGGAGGATCTGAATCTGGAAGCATCTTTTGTTTCAACTGAGACATCAACAATTGCTGATACTTTAGCATGTGAAACTGGCAATTCAAGGCTCTCATTGCTAAAGTGAAAGATGTATATACCTTCTTTCCCCATCTGTCTAATGCTCTGGAATCTCTGTCAGAGGGAACTGGGTTTTTTGCTGATGAGGCCTTAATCCCTTTGGGTCCCTGAGAAATAGTTTCAGGGTCAGCAACAGGGATTTTGTACAGAAATTTGTGAGAGTCAGGGACTCTGTAATATCTATCAGGTTTAACTGGGGCTGGGGGTAAGGAGTCAGGGTTCAAACTGGATTCAGTGTACACATCATCCACAATGTCTAAAACTGGTGGGATAGCAAGGGGTCTGTGTTGGGGCAATAAAAGGAAGTCTCTGAGTCTTTTCTTGGATTCTAAGTAATCCTGGCCTTCCCAGTGGAAATGCTCTCTCATGGTATGTAAGGTCTCCCCAAAGGAGTAATCCTCAGGCGGAGAGGCTGATGGAAATGATTCCTCAGCATCAGAATCCTCATAAGGGGGTAAAGAATATCCTAGGTCGAGGAAGAGTCAGAGGAAATGGACACCTGGTCAGAAGATTCATAGTCTGCATCCTGCCTGGGCCTTTTATCAGGAGGGGGATGGGACCCCCTGATCAGGGTGATTAGGTCCTCGGCCATTTTTAGCATTTGTTTCTTAGGCATGGAAGCCTGTCCTGGAGAGAGTTGTCTGTTTCTTAGCCTTTAAGGGGGGCTTAGACTTAACAGAGGGTTTAATAGTTAACTGGGTAGGTCTGAAAACACCCTCTGTAGCTGTGGATTGCTCAGCTACTTCGGTTTCCTCTGTAGGTTTAGGATTGGTAAACTGAAGGCCTAGTGCGTCTGAAGGCCCAGCCAGCTCCATGTGGGAGTCGGAGGCGGTCTGTGGAAGCGGTTGTCAGGGGCTGTGTAGGCACCTCGCTGAAAACCGGAGAACCAGTGACTGGCGTAAAAGAGGCCTCGTCGTCCATTTTGGGTCTCGGATGCCTGTCCTTGTCCTTGCGCTTTTTATGCATTGCGGTCGTCGGAATTTCCGATGGCATGGTGTAATTGAATTTTCTATCAAAATAATGTCGGGCAAAATCAAACCGACGTTTAATAGTGTGCTTGTTAAACCTAGCACAAAACTGACAACCAGTGATGTCGTGGTCAGGGCCTAGGCATGGAATACAATAGGAATGGAAATCCTTATGAGGTATTTGCTTCCCACAAGAAATACAGTTATTAACTTTTACTGACATCAGTCTGAGGCAAGAAAAAGTTTCCCCAATGGGGTACTTAGCTTTTTTAGAAGACTTCGGTTCTGAATTTGGAATGAAAATCTCAGGAGTCGGCCGACCGGCACTTGCGAACTGCTTCTGCTTCGGGCACCGGGTGGCAAGAAAGACTGAAGAAAATGGCGTTGGCTGCATCTTATATACCCCTGTCGCACTGACGCCAGGGAGGAGGCGACAGCAAACAACGCTGGACCAAGACTTTGGAACTCTGGCCGACTGCGGGACCGCCTGACGGCAGGATAACCCAAGTGTAATGACTGCAGCAGTGTAACAAGATGAACATCTAATGTTTTCTGAAAGCATAGCTATTTGTTCACATTTGGAAGGGGAAAAAGAAAACAACAAACAGCAATCAGTGTTTGTTGGAACACAGGCTGTAGCATGCACTTTAGCATTGGTAAACTTAATTTTAGGTTGCCTTTGGGCACAGTGGTCGATTTGGGGCAGTTGTTCCTATCTTAAGGGTTAAATTTAATTTTTTTAAAGATGTATATAGTTTTGTGTGTTGATGGTTTGAAAATGTATTTAATTTTTTGTTTGAGGGTTTCCATTAAAATGTGACATAGGTTCAAATGGAGAAGAGGAAAAATGTATAAAAGATTAGCCAGCCAAACATTAGTTTGTACATGTAACACAAAAGCTGGACTTACACATTGAAAAACTTATGGATAATAGGTGGAAACAAACAGTTTTTCTTTTATCATGATGGCTACATTATCCATAATACCTTAGAATGTAAATGGCCATACATGTATGGAAAATAGGGCAACAGTATTGAATTATATTAAGAAATGCAGAGTGCAAATAGCAATGTTGCAGGAGACACATTTGGAAAGTAACTGGCATATGAATTTGACAAAGAAAGGATTTCATGATAGATATTCAGCAGAATATCAGAGACAATGGAAAAAGGGAAGAAATTATACTAATTTCTAGATGGCATTAAATAGTAACAGAAGATAAAAAAAGATAACAATGGTAGATTTGTGGTAGTAAGGGGCTAATGGCAAGGGAAGCGGATTATACTAGTGTGCATTTATATTCCACCAAAAACTGCTATTATGCAGTTTAAGAAAACTTTGGGAGAAATAATCAGCTTTCAGTAAGTAAGTAATTTTACTTACAGGCAGGGAATGGAAATTGATTTGCAATAGTAAGACTGTATCAGGGGTACCTGGAAGGGAAAATATAACAAAAGAGAGTATATTTCCTTAAAGATTTTCTGAAAATACTTGGCAAGGATGATGTGAATTCAGTAGCTGGAACTCAGACAAAATTTACATATTACTTACACATTATTCCCCAAGGGACAATAACAAGAGTGTTTTAATCGAAAGCTTCAAAACACATCCAATAAATATTTCAGATCATGCTCCAATAAAAACTAAGATAAAAATGCAGGGTAATGAAGTAGAGAAGGCACTTTTCCACCTGCCTGTTAAAAAGAGAGGAATTTAAGGAATGAGTAGTGTAAATTATTAAAGAGTTATTAAGGAAGGTAGAAATGTTTTCAAAAGTTAGAGCTAGTCAGTGGGATAAAATGAAAATAGAGTTTAAAACAGAGTAGAAATAAAAGACAAAGCAATATGGTTTAAGAAGCAATAGGAATTACTTAAGAGGGGCTGACAAAGTTTAAAGTTTTGCAGAGTAAGGGGAATCTCAAGGAACAACAAGAGGCACAAATGCAGAGTGCTAAAGAGAAAATAATGTAGTATTTGGATAATACTCATCAGTTTAGCAAGAGTGCTATTAAGCAACTATTTGCTTAATTCCAGAGCACAAAAAACATTTAGCACATTGACGTAGAAAGCAGAAAGTATGGTTGTTGCCAAACTTAGGAAGCCTTTAACAAGAAAAATAACCAGAAATCCTGTACAGGTTTTAGAAATATTTTAGAAATTTTACGAAAATATGTATAAAGCTGAGAAATATGGAAACCAAGGAAGAACAGAAATTAAAATATTTATGGAAGACTTAATTATGCCAAGTTTAGAAGAAGAGGATAAAAATGGTGATGTATAATTTATCCTCAAGAAAGTCTCCAGTAACAAATGGTACTCCTGTGGAAGTTTAGAAGTTAGGAAAAAATAACGATAAAGATTTGGAAGACTTTGCTTAACAGTATTTTAATCAGAGGGGAAGCATTAACATCTTGGAAGAAAGATGTGGTGGCTGTATTACTTAAGGATGGTAAAGACCAACGAGACCCAGCTTCATGCAAACTCAATTAATTTTTAAACCACGTTTATAAAGTGTTTGTGTCTATACTAGCTAAAAATGGCAAAGGTGTTGCAGAAACTGATGGATATGGATCAAAGTGGTTTTGTGAAGGGAAGGCAATATTTGACATTAACAGAACAATGACAATCCAGAGGGAAACAGAAAGTAAGAAAATGTTGCTGTTGGGTTTTGATGCATAGAAAATATTCAGCAGAGCAAGCTGGGATTTTATAAGTAGGGCAATTGAGGCATTTGCATTTCCTAAGGTAACTGCAAGGATTTATGAAGGAAAGAAGGCAAGAATTAAAGTGGGAGGGTTCATCTGTGTTAAACTGTTTATGAACAAAGGAACCAGGCAGGAGTATCATCTTTCCTGTTTGTTATTTGCTTTGTATTTAGAGCCAATGGCAAAGAAAATAAGAGACTCAGAAATTCAAGGATATAATTTGCAGGGTAATCAAGAAACGTTAGCTTTATTTGCAGATGATATTACTTTGTATCTAATAAATCCAGAAAAGGACATCTCAGTGTTATATAACATTTTGAGACAGCTTTAACTTTTTCAGAATATAAAATTAATGAAGATAAAACAAAGGCTATAGCCGTAAATTATGTACCTTCATATGAATTGCTTCAGCATCACCCATATTTATGGGGATACGATAATATGAAGTATTTAGGAGTATGGATTAAAAGGCTTCTTCCATGGCAGCTAACATATGATGGAAGGCTAAACAAAGGATAATACAAAAATTGAGAAACTGTAAGCACCTTGTTAAGGATATAATAGTATAATACAAGCAGTGAAAATATTTTAGCTACTTTAATTTTATATATTGATCAGGCATATTTTTATCAAACAGAGGATATTTGTGGGTAATAATAAAGAGTTGAAGGAATTTATCTAGGAGGGGAAGAGGGCAAGAATTAAGCGGGATAAGCTGATCCTTCCAACAGAACAAGGTGGTTTAGGATTACCTGATTTGAAGGGATATTTTAGAGCTCCAGGTTTAAGGCTCATATACATAACAGAAGCAGAAGTTTATAATTCAAAATGGAAAGGGATGATAATGAAGCAGGGAAAAGTTCAAGAAATAAAGAAAGAGTGGGATTTGGATGTAGATCCTTAAGGAGAATAGCAGCAACCACACAGAACATTAAGGTCCGAATAGAGAGATGGGGGGGGGTGTCCAAATGGAGCGATAAGTCAGCAAGCAAAGGAGAGCAGTATTGCTAAAATTCAATTCATCCTAAAGTCTTGGTGAGTGCCTTCACAAGGTCCCACAAAATGGACACCAAGACAACAATGATATACAGACTGTATTTTACATAGCATATATCATGGACAGAAATAGGTCAAAAATTAAAAAAGATAGCTGGGTGCACAAGACCCAGGAAGTGCCCAATCTTGGTAGGTACACTGGTGCCAGGACTGGAAGAAATGACAATGTAGAATCCTCAAAAAATGGAAACATTCCTACAATGGGGCTAGGCATAAAAACTGACTGGCCAAAGAAGAGCCATAAAGACAATAGAATACACTACTGAGGGCAAGAAATAAATTATGTATTGTTACTACTACTATGCAAAAAGCCCAGAATTTCCAGATACATGATATACAAAAATATTAAGAAAGAAATTAGAGGAAAGAAAAATACTTCCACAAGAAAAAACTGTCAGAAGCTTCAAATAAAAATTTGTGTTCACTAATACAACAGATTTGTGAAACATATTAAATAGACCAAGAAACTTTGACTTGTTTGGAAAAAGAAGCATCTGAGGAAATGTGAAAATATAAACAGCAAAACCTAGAGATTTTTGAAAAGTATAAAAAAGAAATATGGACATGGGAAAAGAAAGAGAGCTTTGATATGGTGCAATGTTTATGCAAAGTCGAAAGCCAAATTAATCAATACAAAAAAGGCAGCCCCAAGATATTCAAAGAGAAATACAAGCAAAGGCATCCAGATATGGAAAATTTCACAATAAAAAAAATATCATCACAAAGAGGGAAGTACAAAAGATTAGCAATTAAGCCAAGAAGTGTCACTGTTAGAAAAGTATAGAAGAGGGACCAGATCAACAAAAACACTCAGAAAGACAGACGTGATAAAAGTAAAGCACAGTATTATAACGGATCAGGATCTACCATGCACTATTGCAAATAAACTGAAAAATAGCACAGACAGAAAAAATTAGAAGATACACAGATAAATATAAAGGAAAAGTACAAAATAAGCAATTTACTGATGACCCCAAAAAGTTTTGTAGGGAATTGGGAAACAATGTAAATGGAATTGAAAGACCACCAAAAGAAAAAGAAATAGATGCATTTTGGGGGAAATATCTATGAAGATCCTATGGAACATAAATATGCTAAATGGATAGAAGAATTAAAAGAACGAAGTTCAAAGGCACAGGATATGAAATGGGATGAAGTAACAGCCAGAGAAATTGAAAAACAGTTAAAAAAACCCCTCTAACTGGAACACCCAGGCCCATATGCAGTACTTAACTTCTGTTTAAAAGTATTAACACCTTTGCACAAAGATTTAGCCATAAGAACTATTTATTTATGCACCCTGAAAAGACCTCAACCTGGCTAACAACAGGAAAAACAATGCTCCTACTTAACAGTGAACCTGCAAGCTACCCTAAAAATTATAGACCAATAAGTTGCCTTCTGACGACATATAAACTATACACCAGAATTGATGACAACAGAGTTTATAGTCATTTAGAAGAAAACTCAATCATGGCAATAGAGCAAAAGGACAGTAAAAGAAAGTCATATGGAACAAAGGATTATTTGTTGTTAAAGTCATAGTGGAGAACTGTAAAAAGGGCAAGAATCTAAGTATGGCATGGACTGACTACAAAAAAGCATCTGCCAGCATCCCACATTCATGGATAAAAGAGTGCTTAAAAATGTACAAGATACACCCTACACTGATAAACTACATCACAGCGACCATGAAACAATGGCAAATTACTGCAGTTAAGCCATGATAAAGGACAAATTATTATTCCAGGGATAAAAATCCAAAGGGGGATATTCCAGGGTGACTCCCCATCACAACTGCTCTTTTTCCTTGCCCTTAACCCATTAAACTGTAAGGCAGAAAAGCTGCAGCACCAAGAAAAAAAGAAGTTACATACCTACCATAACGTTCCATGTTTGTTGTCCTTCATCTCGTCTTCCTTCTTGCTGATTAGGTTTGGAGCCAATCCTCGGCTCTGACTTGGCTGATTTACTATAGCTCAAGAGCTTATACTGGCTCGAGGCTAACCCCTATCCCAAGATGCTTAGCGGTAGCTACCCAGTCGTTTGTGATAGCCCACACTAGACAATCATAGTAAATGCAAATTTAAAAGTTAGGAAAGAAAAAGGAAAACAAGGCATGGTTAACTAACCTGGTATGTCAACAGAAAACTCAGCCAGTGTAACCAATGAAGGAATTCCTCTCGATCCTCCAGGACGGGGGAAGGAGGGGGGAAGCAAGAAGAAAGGTGAGATGAAGGACAACAAACATGGAACATTATGGTAGGTACATAACTTCTTTTATGTTATGTTGTCCCCATCTCGTCTTCATTCTTTCTGATTGGGACCGCGTCCCCAGCACCTGGTTCTTGGGTGGCTCAGGACCATGGAACCAAAGGATGCCCTGTTCTGGGAGACCACATCCACTTTGAAATGAGTGATAAAAGTATGAGGATTTGCCCATGTTGCTGCTGCAGATTGAATCTAAAGGCAATTTGGCTTGGAAGGCAACAGAGGTAGCCAAGGCCCTGGTTGAGTTTCCTCTGGCTTTCCCTGGAAGCTTCTTATTACGCAAATCATAAGTACAAATAATTGTTTCTAACAGCCACTTTGATAAGGTCACTTTTGAAACTGGAGAACCTTGTTTATAGTTAGCAAATGATACAAACAATTGGTCTGATTTCCTAAAGTCTTTGATCCTGTGTAAACAAAAGTATAATTGTCTATGAACATCCAATTGGTGGAGTCTATACTCTGTCTTGTTTCCATAATTGGGGAAGAATACAGGAGCTCGATGGACTGATTTAAATTATACTCTGAACACACCTTTGGAAATAAGAAAGAGGGATTGGTTCTGAGAGAAACTCTATCTTTGTGAAAGATGAGATACGGAGGGCGAATAGATAAAGTGAGTAATTCTGAAACCCATCTAGCTGAGGTGATGGCAATCAAGAAGAAGGTTTTCCAAGACAAAAATTTCAGGGGACAAGATGATTCTGGTTCAAAGGGTGGAAGAACCAGAGACACTAAAACAAAGCTTAGGTCCCGGGGGGGGGGGGTTCTCTTACTGGGGGCTGTAAAAGGGTTGTACCTCATAGGAATGCTTTGCACAGCTTATGGGACATGATATTAGAGCCCAACTCTCCCACATGAAAATTGGAGATGGCAGCCAGTTGGACCCTGATGGTAGCTGCAGCTGCCCCTCGTTCGAATGTTTTGGCCAGGAAATCAAGAAAGTTAGAAACAGGAGCAGTGAAGGGATCAATGTCATTTTTCTTTCCCCAAAAAGAGAACCTCTTCCATTTGCTACCGTAAATCTTTCTGGTAGTGGGCTTATGAGAAGACACCAGGATGTGCTGCACTGTAGGGAAATGTTGAAGAGCCTGGTTAAGACTAGAAGTGGAGAAACTAACCTGTCAACTTGAGAGTTTGGAGGGAGGGGTGGAGCATGCCCGACTGATGCATCAGGAGGTCCGCAACTGGGTCCAGGATCCAAGGCTCCACTTGTAAATGATGGCAGAGAAACGGGAACCATATCTGACAAGGCCAGTAAGGAGCAATGAGGATGAGCTTGCAACTCAGTGACTTTGCTTTCTGAAGTGCCTCGGGGATCAGAGGAAAAGGTGGAAAGGCATAAAGTAGTTTCGGAGGCCAATCGTGAAAAAGCACATCCCTGGGTGACTGTCCCGGTGGGGGGACTAAGATGAAATAGCTGCTGCATTTGTTGTTCAGGGGAGTGGCAAAAAGATCACAGCACGGCTGGCCCCATTTGCGAAAAATCAAGTCCGCAACTTCTTGCTACAGGGACCACTCGTGAGGCATGAGGACAGCCTTGCTGAGCCTGTCCGCTATCGCGTTGGATTTCCCGGGAATGTGTGTCACAATCAGAAAATGTTGGGAAGATATCACCCATTGCCAAACTTGAACGGCCTCCCGACACAAGGTGTAAGATCTGGTTCCGCCTTGTTTGTTGATGTACCATACCACTGATAGTTCCGGTAGGTAGAGAGTCTTGAAGTGCTTGCAACGCCAGAAGCACCGCTCTCATAGGTTCATAGGTTCATACTAGGCTATCTGCCCAAGGGCATTTATAAGCCTAGCCCATAGTTATGTGGCTTTCGCCACCCCTTTAGTTTGAATAAAAACTATGCCTATCATTTTGCTGTGCCTCTGTCAAGCAGTGACGCTGAAGTAATCCCTGGGGTATATCTGCAATCTCCCATCCATTGGTCAAGATTCCTCTTGAACAAGACCAGAGAGGTGCTCTGCCTCACATGTACCGGGATTTTGTTCCACAGCATAGGGAGTCTCTGGGTGATGAATCTGTCCCTCCAGCACGTTCTATTTATAACCGTGTCAAGGTTTAAGTCTCCCGCCCGTGTGGTTCTGAGGGATCTAGATTTTTTGAGGTGAAGCATATTCATCAAATCTGGGTTTGACATGGCCTTATATGTCAGGCACAGGTCACCTCTGAGCAAGCGGTATGAGACTGAATAGAGCTGGAGTTCTTTCAGTCGGGCAGCATAAGACATATTTTGAGACCCTTTATCCTTTTGGTGAGGAACTTTTGGGGCCTTTCAAGCTGCAGCAGGTGTCTGGTCAGATACATTCGAACGGGGCATTGTACTCAATCATAGGTCTAATAAGTGATGAGTACAGGGGGACGATGACCTCCCTTGATCCAGATGTGAATCCCTTCATGATCAGGTGGGTGATATAGAAGGTTTTCCTAACTACTTTAGCAACATGAGTGTCAAGCGAAGGCTACTGTCAACCTGGGTCCCCAGATCTCTGATGACTTTTTCTGTGCTCAGTGGATTGCCACCTATATGGTAGCTAGGGGTAACCTTGTTTTTCCCAAAGGGTATGACTATGCATTTTTGGCGTTTAACTTCAGGCCATGGCTCTGGCACCAGTTATCCGTTTCTGTGAGGCCCTTCTGGAGGATATCTGTGTCAGATGTGTTTTCGACTATGGCGCCCAGTTTGCAGTCATCTGCAAACTTTGTCAGCCATAACCCTCCTGTGTTTGCTTGTACTTCAGAAAAGTAGATGCCGAACAAGAGTGGACCCAGGACTGAGCCCTGTGGGACACCACTTGTGACAGGCTTTGAGTCTGACATGGCTCCAGCAACTCTGACCCTGTGGGTTCTGTCACTTAGCCAGTTTGCAACCCATCTTGTGATGTATGGGTTTACATTCAAGCTGATGAGTTTTTCGATGATACCTGAGTGGGGTATTGTGTGAAGGCCTTTGCCAGGTCGAGGTAGGCTGTATGGACTGCCTTTCCCTCATCAATGGCCTTGGTGACTGTCTCGAAAAAGTCAACCAAGTTTAAGAGGCAGGATCTGCCTTTGACAAAGCCAAATTGAGTTGGATCCAAAGTCTGCAAGTTCCCTATGTCTTTATTTATGAGTTCCATTATGATCCTCTCCATGGCTTTGCAGATAAGGCTTGTCAAGCTAATGGGCGGTAATTTCCAGGGTCTGTGGAGGCACCGCCCTTATGAAGTGGGACCACAGTCGCCGTCGCCACTCCTTGAGTGCGTATCCTGAGGTGAGGCTAAGATTAAACAGCTGTCCTAACTGTGGGTTTAATTCCTCATTGAGTTCATGAAGCACACAGCCGGGGACACCATCCGGTCCCATGGATGCTGTGTTTTTGCCTTAGTGAGGCAGTTCTCACCTGGGCGTTGGAGATGTTTGGGGGCTACAATCCTCTGGAATAGATATCTCTCCTTTTGGGGGAGGGAGAAGTTTGCACTGAACCTGTCAGCCAGTATGTTGGCAATGTGTGTAGGTTCAGTAATTTTCACATCATTTTGAACTAATTCTGAGCATATCTGGGAGTTTCCTCCTAGGTTTCTAACATAGCTAAAGAAGGCCTTATGATTCTCTTTAGAGTCCTTGGCGATTTTTCTCTCAAAATTTGCCTTGGATGATTTTATGAGAGCTCTTAGTTTTTACTTATAATGATCAAAGGTGTCTTACCTTTCAAGGATTTTGCTCTATCTTGTAGTAGCTTCCTCCTTTTGTTGTAGAGCTTGTTTATGGCTGGGGTCCACCAGACTGGACGCTTGCCTTTGGTACAGAGAGTCTTAGTTTTGTTTGGGATTGCCTGATCCATGCAGTCCTGTAGGTGCTGGTAGAAGGCATTTGTAAGTGATTCAGCGGTTTGAGTAATGTTTACCACTGGCTCAGGGGCCTTAAAGGAGACCACACTAGTTTTTAGAAGTGTGAAATCGGCTTTTGAGAAGTTTTTCACTGTGGTCTTTTTTGTTTCAGGTGGGGGCGGGATGAGGACCTCCAGCAAGATTAGTTTATGATCTGATCTCACCAGTGAGGGGTATACTTCCGGTGTTGAACATTTTGATCCCATGTTCGTGATGATGAGATCAAGTATGTTTTCTCCTCTTGTGGGGTCTCTAGAACACTGATGTGCAAGTGGTACTCATGTGGCTGCCACATTCCTTGGACAGTCTGTCCCAGATAACCTCCCACCACCCTATCTGGGAGGCTTCTGTGGTCACTGTGGCTACTGGATGGGGGTCTAGAAAGGGTCTGCCCAGAGTCACCAGGGGGGAGACAAGCCACCATACTAAGTACTTTTTGCTGGATTCTGTGATTGAGATCATATGTGACATTGGTAAATCCTGGAACGACCACTGAGTGAAACGAAGCCACTGCAGAATGCTCAAGTGGAAGCGAGCCATAGGGACTAGAGTAATTGCTGCAGCCATTGAGCCCAGGACTTTCAATACCTCTCTTGCCTGAACTCTCTTCTTTTTCATGAGGAATGAAACTTGCTGACACCCTGTCTTGAGGCAGTTTTGCTATCATGGCTCTTGTATCCAAGTCTGCCCCTATGAAGATAATACACTGACAAGGCAACAAGGCAGACTTTCTGTAGTTTATGGTGATGCCTAGCTGGGAACAGGTTTGAAGTGTGTAGTCCCGTGCTTTGATCAGTTGATGCTCGGTGGTAGCAGTGAGGAGCCAGTTATCTAGAAATGGAAACATCTGGAATCCTAGACGTGTCAGGTGAGCTGTGACCACTGCCATACACTTGAACACCCTGGAGGCTATGGTGAGACCAAAGGGCAGAGCCCTGAACTGATAATGACTGGCACCCAGCCGGAAGTGTAGGAATTTCCTGGATCGCCTGTCCATTTTTATGTGGCAGTACGCATCCTGGAGATCAATGGAGCACATCCAATTGTCCTGACACAAAAAGGGGAGAATGGACTGCAGTGTTACCATCCAGAACTTCGCTTTTTTTACTGATTTGTTTAGCTTGGTGAGTGCCAAGATGGGTCTCCAGTCCCCTGTCTTTTTTGGAACTAAAAAGAACCTTGAGTAAGTTCCGGATTCGATTTGGTCTGCGGGGACTTCTTGGATGGCTCTCTTTTTTTAGCAACCTTTGAACTTCTAGGGTTGCTTGATCCCAAAGACTAGGTGGAATGTCTGGGACTGAACGTTTTGTTCTTGGGGGGGGGGGTAACTGGGAAAAGGGAATTTTGTAACCCCTGGATATTACTGACAGTACCCATGCATCTTTCATAATAGCTTGCCAGGCTGTTGGGTAAAATGATACTCTGCCCCCGACTGCCTCTAGAGGCAAACAGTCGGGCCTCCCTTCAGAACTGCTGGAAGGGCCTAGCACAAAACGTATCTCTGTCGCCCTGCTATTGCAGACCCCCCCAACCTGCCATGAGGCAGGAATCTTCCATTATTGTTTCCCCCTCTGCCCTGAGGGAAAAAACTCCACGTGTGTCAGGCGAAGCTCCCTGGGATTTTCGAAACCACATTTTCCCACTCTTCTGACCTTTAGGGTGGGATTTAAATGGAGTGGAAAAATGGACTCCCATGGGAGAGAGAGTCTTGCCATCCTTTTCAAACCTGGTGAGAGTCTCTTTTACCTGAGGCCCAAACAAGGACAAGCCATCGAAAGGGGTACTGGTAAAGGAGGACTTGAAGGGCTCCGCAAATTGACAAAGGCGTCTCCAGGAGTGTCTCCGCAAAGCAACTCCAGTACCTGCTCCCTACTCTCTCCATCTGCTGCATAAGAAATGAGCCTCATGGAGGAGTTAACCACTGAAGTCAAGGTCGCAAACTGGGAAGCTGCCCTGTTTGCAACTACCTCAGCTGTAAGATGCTGCAGGGTATCTCCCAACTCTTTTAGGAGATCCCTCTGAAGTTGTGTGAAGTGTACAAATAATTCAGCGACCTGAGTGTAAAGGTCGCTGAAGAGAACATACGCTTCCCATTCCTGTCCATCGTACGGGACCCCTTGTTTGGCGAATGTACAGATGAAGTTTCCGCAAGTTCCTTCTTAGTGGCTGCTGCCACCACCATAGCATCAACAGGAACTCCTTTGGAAAGAAAAGGCTTGTTTTTGGGGGCAGTTATAAATTTATCTGGTCTCCGCAGAACCGGTTCCATGGTCTCTGGAGCGCTCCACGCCTGCCAACTCACTATAGACAAAAGTGGGTCAAAAGGCATAGACACCCAAGAGGTGGAAGGTTGGGAACCAAATACCTCCAGGTAGACAGACTCGTCCTCAGAAGGGGCTAAGGACTTCCAGCTACCCCTCTGTCTAAGGATTTCCAAGATGTCCGAAAAGGAGACATCCTCAGAGGGGAACAGTGGGGACTCTTCCGATTCATCCAAGTATGTGTCTGAAGTGATGGACTCAGGGGAGTCCAGTTGCTTCCTGCTACATTTTTTCTTCTGAGAGACCTCCTCTGAATGTTCGGGAGAGGTTTCAGAAGAAGTGGGGTCACCCAATGGGGCATAGGTTCCCTACACTTGGAGGGAGGAGGATGGTCAAAGGCAGGCACAGGGACCGAGTGAGAAGGAGCCGATGGAGCTGAGGGTGGAGCGGTCTCAGAGGACAGCACGCTCCTCATCACCTCGAAGGTGCCACGGTCTCAAGCTGAAGGAACCTCTGCCTCTGAAGAGCCCGGAGATCTCCTGTGAACAGAGAGTGATGGCTCAGAGGCTGATGTGGGAGCTGAGCTCACCTGAGCAGAAGCTCCGAGAGGGAGAGCAGGGTCGGACAAGAGTCCAATGCCACTTCCCCCCTCAGAGTCGACAAGGGAGCTTCAGCGCCCAGATCCCTTGATGGACTGAGACATCGAGGAGATCAGAGCGGGAGTCGGAACCGATAAAGGAGAAGTAACCGGAGCCGACGGTTCCACCACCACGATGTCCATGCACTCCGGATCCGAGCTGAAGAGAGTTGGAGGAGGAACCGGTAGAGAAGCTGGATGGGCCAAAGGAGCCAATTCTTTATGGACTTGGCTCGATAGCAATTTGGTAAGTGCCTGTGACATGAGGAGCCTATTAACCACTCTCTCCACATCATGATCCGAAAGTCTGCATGACCGAGAGGAGTGAGAAGAGGACCGGTGACTGCCTGCCACAGACTGCAACAAAGAAGACTGTGGAGCACAGCACACCAGCTCCAAAGAGGGAGACCTAGTTCTTTTATGGGCCCGGACTGGCTCCGAAGACACTGATGGAGCCACCAGAATCATAGCTTTGTCGGAGCCAACACTGGGAACTGACAGAGCCGAAGATTTTACAGTAGATTTGGGATGCTACGAAATCGGAACCGTTGAGGATGGTTTGGGAGATTTGTCAGACTGTTTTGCTGGCTGAGGAACCGGAGACAAAGGGTCCTGAGGGTTCTTCAAAAGGCCACGCAGAATCAGTTTATTTTTCTCTCATGCAGAACTCTAGCCCTGAAAGCATGACAAATAGAGCATGAGTCCTGCAGGTGAACAGCCCCTAAACAGTACACACAACTCGTGTGCCCATCCGTAAGGGACATTTTTTTTGGCAGCACGAGTCGCATTTTTTAAAGCCTGAGGGTTTTGACTCTTTAGACATGCTGGATAACTAGGAAGACACAAACAGCAAAAATAAGGCTATAATGGCCAACAATAAACAAGCAAGGAAACATTTTTTTTTTTTTTTTTTTTTTTTTTTTTAGGAAAAGGAAGAAGAAGAAGGGGGACAGCCTCTAAGTAAAATGGCAACTCCCCCAATAGGAGAGCCTCTAACTTAAACGGCTACTCCAACAGATAGTGGGGAAGAAGAAACTAACCTTCTAAGTTAAACGGGCTCAAGGGGAAAGCAAGGCCTAAGAAATCGAAGGCCAAGAAGAACCCAAAAACAACAGCAGAGGACAGAAGGTTGTTAGACAAGCAAGGACTAAGCTAGACACCAACAAGTTTAATTAAACTAGTAAAATCCTGGTAAGGATGACAGCAAAATACAAAAAAAAACTCTAAATACTTAGCCTTAGCCAGTAGTTGCAATCTTGACGCTGTAAGCGGCACACGAGAGATCTGGGTAGCTACCGCTAGACATCTTGGGATATAGGGGTTAGCCTCGAGCCAATATAAGCTCTCGTGCTATAGTAAATCATCCGAGTCGGAGTTGAGGATCGACTCTGAACCCAATCAGCAAGAATGAAGGTGAGACGGAAACAACATAATATCATCAGTTTGGGGCTAGAATGTGATATAAAAGAACTTCAGCAAGAGGAGTGTATAAATATTTGGGAATTAATAAAGAATTGACAATAAAACATGAACAAATGCAAATAAAACTTAGTAAGGAATATTTTAGAAGACATAAATTAATCCTGAAAACAGCATTGACATCTAGGAACAAAATTCAAGCTATAAACCAATTTGCTCTTCCTGTCCTAACTTACAGTTTTGGGGTGACTGACTGGCCCCAAAAGGTGCTGGATAGATTAGACAGGAAAACAAAAAGGATGCTTCATGGTCATGAAATGACTTATAAAAATTAGCACATACCAAGATTATATATTCCCTATTCTGAAGGAGGTATGTGCCTCATTGAAACTGATTACATGTATAGATCTGCAAACGTGGGACTGCATACCTATCTGCTGACCTTGCAAGACCCAAACATAGTGAAAGTTTTGAAACATGAGGAGAATAAATCTAAGATGACTTCACCTCTTACTCTAGCAGAAGTATATCGGCATCAAGTGGGAATGGAAATCATACCAGAAGTAGATAAAAATCAGACAGCAACTAAATGTGCCATTAACTAAAAAAAATAAGGTGAAGGATCAGATGAGAAGGCAAGAAATGTGGAAAATGCATAAATATAGTAGTAAGTATAAAAAACTCCTGGAAGAACCTTATTTTGATCAGGATCAAACACAGGAATGGTTAAGGAGAGGCAAATTCAAACCAAAAGATGAAAGGTTAATACTGGAGGCCCAAGATAGTGGGCCATGTACATGTTGGTTTACAAAGTCTACTGAACATGTGGGAGAAACAGACAAATGTAGGTTTTGTAAATCAGAAAGTACAGTTTTGTACCTACCATAAATGTAGATGTTCGAGTGTTCACCCTGCTGCAGTCATCACACTTGGGTTATCCTGTCGTCAGGCGGTCCCGCAGTCGGCTGGAATTCCAAAGTCTTGGTCCGGCGTCGGTTGCTGTCACCTTTTCCCTAACGTCAGTGCACCAGGAGTATATATAATGTAACCAACGCCATTTTCTTCAGTTTTTCTTGCCCCAGATGTCAGGTGCCCCCAAAAAGGTGGTCAGAATTAATACCAAATGGAGTGAACACTGCACAAACACAAAATCCCTTCAGCTATAAGCAAATACATCAGTAAGGCATAGAAGAGATTTTGCCAGTAGATCAGAGGGGATGGAGGGAGGGTAACCTGGACTGCAGCAGGGTGAACACTCGAACATCTACATTTATGGTAGGTACAAAACTGTACTATGTTCATTGTGTTACCCTGCTGCAGTCATCACACTTGGGTTGAATCCCAAAGCTAAGGTAGGGGGGAGGTATCATAGAGGGTTAGTGGAGGCAATAAGGCCCTGCAGAACTGCAGTGGCGAAGCCCGCCCTGGCCTTAGAGTAAAGAGGTAAGTGATAGTGTTTGGTAAAGATGTGTACTGAACTCCAAGTTGCAGCTTCTAAAATTTCCTTGGTTGGAACCCCCCTGAGAAAGGCTGTAGAGGTAGCTGCTGCCCTGGTAGAGTGGGATCTAATGGTAGTAGGAACTGGTTTCCCATGATGGGCATAGCAGAAACGTATGCAATGACCTATCCATTTAGAAATGGTTTGCTTAGATATAGCCTTCCCTTGAGAAGTTGTAGCATAGGATACAAAGAGATGGTCAGTTTTTCTGAAAGCCTTAGTTTTGTCCAAGTAGTAACGAAGCTGCCTGTGAATGTCCAAGGAATGCAGGAGTCTCTCACCTTTGTTCTGTGGATTGGGGAAGAAGGTGGGTAAGTGGATGATTTGATTTAAAGCTACACTGGAAACCACCTTAGGCATAAAGGACAGATTAATTCGTAGAGAAACTCTGTCCTGATGAAAAATGAGGAAAGGTTCCACTGCCATTAGTGCCTGTAGCTCTGAGACTCTCCTAGCTGAAGTTATTGCTAGGAGCAGGGCAGTCTTCCATGATAGGAACTGAAGATCTGCAGAGAAAGCTAGTTCAAAGGGAGGTAGCGTTAGTTTTTCCAGAACAAAGTTGAGGTCCCATGTTGGTGTAGGAGCTCTCCTGGGTGGTCTAATGTTTTTTGCCCCTCTGAGGAACTGCCTTAGAAGAGGATGTGAAAATAAAGGTGGATCTGTGTCGTAGTGAGCTGAAACAGCTGAAGCATGGATTTTATAGGTTCATAGGTTCATAGATTAGTACTAGGCTAACTGCCCTTGTGAGCCATTTTAAGCCTAGCCAATTATCCCCTGTGAGATTCAAACCCTTTGCCTTGTGTGTGCAACATCTCAGCTAAATACTGTAGAATGTGAGGCATGTGAGGCTGAATTGTGTCTTGGCCTTTAGCTTGGTTCCAGGCACAAAACCTTTTCCATTTGTCCGAATAAGCCTTCCTGGTGCTTGGCCTCCTGGCTTCCAGAATAACATCCAGAACTGCTTGCGAAAGAGGAGCTGTTTGGATGTTTAGTTGATTTGCCATGCAGCCAGATTTAAAGTTTTGAGCTGGCTGTGAAGAATCTGTTTGTTTTGTTGTGTGAGCAAATGGGGTATTAGAGGCAATATCCATGGTGGGTTGTGGGCCATATTTTTCAAAAGCGGGTACCAGTGCTGGCGTGGCCAGTCTGGGGCTATGAGAATCAGTCGTGGTCTCACCTTTTTGACCTTCAAAAGAACCTTTGTGAGGAGAGGTAATGGAGGAAAGGCATATGCTGTCAGGTTTTTCCAACTGAAAGAGAGAGCGTCCACTTTCCAAGCTTGCTGGTGAAATGTCCTTGTACAAAATTTTGTCGGTTGGTAGTTTTGAGGACTGGCAAACAGGTCTATGTTTGGAAGGCCCCATTTTTGAGTTATCATTGTAAATATTTGTGGATCTAGTTTCCACTCGTGGGGATCTTTGATGGTTCTGCTGAGGTTGTCTGCCAATGTGTTCTTCTGTCCTGGCAGGAATTGAGCTTGTAACTGGACTTGGTAGGCCAGAGCTGTGTTCCATAAGATCACTGCTTGCCTGCATAGAGGGTAGGAATGTGTACCCCCTTGTTTGTTTATGTACCACATTACTGTGGTGTTGTCAGTCTTTATTGCAAGTTGTCCTGGATGTAATAGATCCTTGAAGGCTGTCACAGCTTTCTGTACAGCTAGCATCTCTTTTTGATTTATGTGCAGATTTCTTTGATCTGCAGTCCATAGGCCTTGAATGCATTGTTCTGCCATGTGTGCCCCCCCCCCCCCCAGGCGTAGTCTGAAGCATCTGTTGTGACAGTCTGTCTGTCTGGGGGCAAGGTGAAAGGCTGACCCTTGTTGAGGTGACATGCCTGTGACCACCATAGAAATTCCTGTTGTAGGCAGGGAATGAGAGGTATCATTGTGTCCAAGCTGTGGCTGTGTTGAGACCATACGCTTTTTAGGTACCACTGTAATTTCCTCATATGCAGCTTTGCAAATGGTATTATTAGTATGCAAGATGCCATGAAGCCCAAAGCCTGCAGAATTTTTCTTGCAGTAAATTGGGTCTTTGCTGCCATTGTCTTGAAATATTGAGTCAGTTGTAGTTGCTTGTCTGGCGTAAGATAAGCCTTCTGGGCCGTTGTATTCAAGCTGGCACCCAGGAATGTCATTTTTTGTGAGGGTACAAGTTTTGACTTCTTTTTGTTTACTGTGTATCCCAGGCAGTTTAGTAGATGCTTTACAAAGGTCAGATGATGTAAGAGAATGTCTTTGCTTTCTGCTTGGATGATGCAGTCGTCCAGGTATGGATATATTTGAATTCCTCTTTGTCTGCAGTATGCAATTACTGGTGCCAGGCATTTTGTGAAAACTCTGGGCGCAGTAGATAAGCCAAAGGGCAGTGCAGAGAACTGGTAATGGGTTGAACCTGCAATGAAATGGAGGTATCTTCTGCACCTTTGTCTGATAGGGACATGCAGGTATGCCTCCTTGAGGTCCAACGTTACTAGCCATGCTTCCTTGCCCAACATGGGAAGTAGCTGCTGTAGTGTTAGCATCTTGAATTTCGGTACTTGTAAGTAAGTGTTTAGAATTGAAAGGTCCAGAATTGGTCTCCAGGCATTGTCCTTTCTGGGCACTAGAAAGAGTCTTGAGTAAAATCCTTGGCCTTGCTCTCGAGTAGGTACCAGTTGAATGGCTCTCATGTCCATGAGAGCTGTAATTTGCTTTTGTGCCTCTACCCATTGATTTTGTGGCAGGTTTGGCATTCCTCTTTTCTTTGGCAAGGTGTGAAAGTGGAATCTGTATCCTCGTAAAATTATGTCTAGGACCCATTTGTCCTTTGTGACAATGTGCCAGTTGTCCGCAAAAAGTGCTAGTTTCCCCCCCAAGGGGGCTGCCAAGAGAGTATTGCTTGGCCATATGAGGTGCAAGTCATTGAGTTTTCCTTCTGGTGGATTGAGACCTGTCTTCTCCTCCCTTCTGTGTTGTAGTGCCCCATTGGCGAGGTTTATACTGGGCTTGTGGTTGTCCTCTGCCCCTTGGGCATCTGTATTTACCCCTCTGCGGTCTGTCAGTGGCTGGAAAGGACCAATTTTTTGTTGGCCAGTTTCTGCTGAAGTGAGGGGGTTGTACTTGTAGGAAATCTTTGACTGTCTGCACAGATTTTGCCTTATCTTCCATTTTCTTTAAAACTTCTTCTGCTTTAACTCCAAAAAGAACATCCTGCTGTAAGGGAGCATCTAGTAGTTTTGCTTTAACATGATCAGGCAGAGTTTGTTCCTTTAACCAAGCATGCCTACGTATAACAGACCCAGTGACAGCTGCTCTGCAGGAGGCCTCCAAAGAATCAAACCCACATTGTAAGGTATGTTTGCCCACCTGCTCAGTGGCGTGCAACAGATCCTGTACTTCTTTCAATTCAGATTGTTGAGAGAGAGTGTTTATTCTTTGCTTTAACTGAGAGATTAGAAATTGCTGATACTTAAGCATATGAAATTGACAATTCAGTGCCCTCATAGCTAGTGTGGCTGAGGTGTAAACCTTTTTCCCCCACCTGTCTAGTGCTCTGGAATCCCTCTCAGAAGGTACTGGGTTTTTAGCCATAGAAGCCTTAGCCCCCTTGGGACCCTGGGAGATATTCTCTGGGTCAGTTACTGGGCTTTTGTAAAGAAATTTGTGGGAATCAGGCACTCTGTAGTATCTGTCAGGCTTAGCCGGAGCAGGAGGTATAGAGTCTGCGTTGAAACTGGATTCTAAATAGACATCATCCACAATGTCCAAAACTGGTGGGATGGCAAGTGGTCTGTGTTGGGGGAGTAAAAGAAACTCTCTGAGCCTTTTCTTTGAATCAGAGTAGTCTCGACCTTCCCAGTGGAAATGTTCCCTCATAGTGTGCAAAGTTTCCCCAAAGGAGTAGTCTTCAGGAGGAGAAGCTGAGGGAATAGAGTCCTCAGCATCAGAATCTTCATAAGGAGAGAAGGAATAGTCTTGGTCCTCAGAGGAGTCTGAAGAAATGGACATTTGCTCAGAGGAAGCATAATCTTCCTCTTGTCTAGGCCTTTTGTCAGGAGGGGGCTGTGAACCCCTGATTAAAGAAATCAAATCTTCAGCCAATAAGAGCATCTGTTTCTTAGGCATAGGGCCTTGAACAGGAGACTGAAGTGCAGTCCTTTAGATTTAGAAGGAGTTTTCGACTTAGAAAACGTTTTAATGGTGAGAGTCGTCGGTCTGAAAATGCCTTCAGAAACCGATGGCGTTTCTGTAGCACCGACATCTTTTGAAGCAAAGTCATCGGAAGGGCCTGAAGTAAAAGGCTGCGTTGGCCTGGTACATTCCGTCAAAATTTCTGTAGCGGTTTCGGGTTCCAGATCTGTGGTAGTCAGGGGCTGCGTCGGAGCCTCACTGAGGACCGGAGAACCAGAGACCGGATCAGCCGAGGCCTTGGAATCTGGCCTAGGCCTGGGCTGTCTGTCTTTATCCCTGCATTTTGTGTGCACGCCGGTAGTCGGTTGCTCCGATGGCATGGTGTAGTTAAATTTCCTACCAAAGTAGTGTCGTGCGAAATCAAAGTGTCTTTTAATAGTACGCTTATTAAACCTAGCACAAAACTGACAAGAAGTGACGTCGTGGTCTGGGCCTAGGTAAGGTATGCAATAAGAATGAAAATCCTTATGAGGTATTTGCTTCCCAAAAGAAATACAATTGTTAACTTTTTCTGACATTGGTCTGAGGCAAGAAAAGTTTCCCCAACGGGGTACTTAGCTTTATAGAAGACTTTGGTCTGAAATTCGAATTCGAAAATCTCAGGAGTTGGCCGACCGGCACTTGCGAACTGCTTCTGCTTCGGGCACCGCGCGGCAAGAAAGACTGAAGAAAATGGCATTGGTTACATTATGTATACCCCTGGCGCACTGACGTCAGGGAAGAGGCGAGAGCAACCGACGCCGGACCAAGACTTTGGAATTCCGGCCGACTGCGGGACCGCCTGACGACAGGATAACCCAAGTGTGATGACTGCAGCAGGGTAACACGATGAACATCTGGAAACAGTTGAATACCTTGTTGCTGGTTGTGATATACTAACAGCAAAAGGACTGTATACTGAAAGGTATAATAATGTGGCAAGACTGCTGCACTGGGGATTTTGCAAACATTATAATACTGAAGTAGCTGAAAAACACTAGAAACATGACCCACAAAGTATCACAGAAAATGACAAAGTCTACATCACATGGGATCACCCATTCCCAACAGTTCAAAAGATAGATGTGAGAAAAACGGACATAACTAAGCTTCTACTGTTCACCCCAAAAAACTACCCTCTTAAATAAATCCAAATTTAACATTTATTCTCAAGACTATACTATCATTGAAGTAGTCTCCCATTTAAAACTTTTAGGGCATCACCATAGATGAAAACCAAACTTTTGACTTGCATGTCCACAACAATGTCAAAAAGACTCCACAAAAACTGGGCACCCTCTACAGACATAACATTTCCTAAACCATTCTTCTAAACAAACCCTTGCTTCAACATTTCTCCTACCTTCCCTCCTCTATGTTACTTCTCTCCTTACCAATATTCAATCCTGTCTGAAAACTAAAATTGAGACTTGTTACAATAAAATTGCCAAGTTTGCAACTAATGCTAAATACTCCTCCCTTCACTGTTACTCTCTCCACTCTTTGAAATGGCTTGAACTTCCACATTACCTCACATACTTACAACTAACTACAGCACATAAAATCATCTATAAGCCTTCTAGCTGCCAAGCCCTTACCCCAGGTCTAACTCTGCACCAACCCAACAGACCACTCAGATCTGAAAATCAATTTCTCTTGCAAGTAGAAAAAACAAAACTTCTCCCTGGCCAAATGCTTTACACCTTCACTATAGCAAAACTCTGGAACTCACTCTCATCATCTATCAGAACTATTAGCAATGTTTCCTCCTTCAAAAAGTCTCTACGCGATCATCTCTCCACCTTGTGGCAATGCTCCTGCACCTCCTGTCAGCCACCAATAACTTATTCCTTTATAAAACTATCTACATTTTACTTAACCTAATCCACCCATATGCTTACAATAAAACATATAACATTTACATCCACTCATTTAACCATAGTTCCCTAGTTTCTCATTCTACTTATACTAATACTCCCTCTTAGTTCCCAATCACACTCACTGCTGCACACTAATATACTATCCCATAAATGCCTCTTACTACCTTATCTTTCACTAATATGCTGAACTATAGAAATCTTATCACATCAATGCAAATAACACTATTCTTTCACCCAAACCCTAACATAATCCAACAACCAGTGGTCATCAAATGAAAAATATTAAACTGCAAATGTTTTCTTTTCCTTGTACCTGACAGTACATACATTGTATTCCTGATTGCTTGTACCTGTATTGAAATTTTATGTAATTTACAAATTTTTAATTACTTTCATTGTTTATATTGTATGCCCTTATGTTGGAACATTTCTCCCCAGACCTCTGCTGTAAATTTCACTCCAGCCCAGTGACTTTCCTGGTAAACAAATGCAAATAAATAACAAATAAATATAGTGGTTCATGAAAAGAAGACAAAAGTAGCATTGATCATTGAAATAGCTACACCAGTGACTACAGTGTCTTGTGTACAGAGCGACACAAAGTCACAAAATACCAGGATTTAGAGGTGGAAACAAAAGCAATGTGGAAGAAAGATTCTCAGACCATTCCAATAGTAGTAGGAGCAACGGGTCTTATAAAAAAGAATCTACAATTGTATTTAGATACAACTCCATACGAATGTCAGGAGTCGTCATTACTGGGCACACTGCAGGTGCTGTGAAGAGCATTTCAGGCTGACATCAAAGACTGAAACAACACTAATTTCATGAATTTAAATTGTACTTTGACTTAGGAATGGGGTCCATTTCTGCCATGGTATTAGAATATATATGTGTATATATATATATATATATGTGTATGTATATATAAATATATATATAAAATATTTCTAAAGCAGCAGAAAGTATTCTAAGAACTAAGACAACATGGCAATGGTGAAAGGAGACTTTACCAGTAGGGATGACTGCAAATAAGGGAACAGAAAGAAAAGACTGGGATGGAATTTACTGGAGAAACCTGGCAAAGGAGCCAAATTATTGGGAGCAAATAACTAGAGAGGGAAGAGTAATAGAGTGGGATGAGATGAAGAATATGTCTGGACTGCAGGCTAGAGACTGCATTCCCTACCAGGGATTGATATGAGACTATAGACAGAGAAAGGGACAGAGGAATAGTAAGTGAAAGACTTGATCTGGTAGGGTTTATAGTCAAATCTAGGACAGAAGCTGCTGTTAAAAAGAGATAATTAGTAGGGCATATAAAATATTGCATGGTAACTCAAAGAATCAATCAGATGAGGACAGAAAAGAAACTGGAAAAGCAATTTACAAGAGAACAATGTGGAACAAAGTCAAGAAGGTTTAGGATCTTTGCTTGGAGGTGCTGCATAGGTATTTTTATACCTGAGGCAGACTTCAAAGAATTTTCCAAAGGTAGACAGCAAATGTTGGAGGTGTGATGGGAATAAAAAAGGTCAACTGGGAACATGTGTATTTGGGAGTATAGTGAGTTGACACATTTTAAAAACTCCCAGCAGAGTGCTCTGTTAGACATATTGTATGAGCAAATGGATGTAACTAAGGACATGATTTTTTGAGCTGGTACACAGGATCTGAACTGCCTTGGCATAGTAAGGTTTTATTAAGTTTAATTCTGCTGGCTGCCAAAAAAGCAATTACTAGAAAATGGAAATCACAGTCTACACCAATTGTATTTGAAGTATTGAATATTACAAAAGAGATAAAAGAACTAGAAAAGGGATCTTTAGAAAATGGAAGGAGCAAATTACACAGAAATAAATGGAAATTGTGGGAACAATACATGTATTATAATGTTCAGGAGGAGGTAGGAATAATGTTTAAGGGATGTCAGGAATTCAACAAGTTATGAATTGTTGGACTGAAGATAATACAAAGAAAGAAAAGATATGTGATGCATAATATGTATGTAAGTGGGAAAAAATAATATGGTTGATTTTCTTTTCTGTTACTGTATGTTTGCCTATGCCTTTGTGACTTTAATAAAGGTGTTTAAAAATAATAAAAGTGAACCCAGTGTTTTTCTTCCAGTGGCAATCGGAAGCAAGAGATGTAGGCTGTGAACCGAACTGGCTAGTAGATGACCAGGTACACTTGTGGCCAGCAAAATGCATGTGTACTACCATAATGAATCATTTAATGTGGAAGAGACAAGCACATCTGCTGTATCTGTGGAGGTGCAGTATGCTGAGCTGAGTCTTCAATGTCAATCCAGATCATTTGCCAGGTGAAGACATTGTACCTCATTCTGACCATAGTTGTATGAACCCCCTCAATATCCAAATGTTGTCTAAAGGCATTCACTCACAGATCTTTCGAAATGATGATGTCCAGTATTTGAAGGAAGACATTCAAAGAAGCACCGAGCATATGAAAACACATGATCTATGGGGAAAACAGACCGCTATCATTCCTGATGTAGAATTATATCTCCCAAAAATGTATGGTAGCAACATTAACGAACACTTCAGACTTCTTGCACAAAAACAGAGTTTTCCTTACCTAGAAGTCGCAAATGAACTTCTAAAGTGTAAGCATCCCCAGATGCCTCAAGACTGGTTATACAAGGCAGGCTGGATGAAATATGGAGTAGATAAGAGGTATCATTTAGATTTCCCTGATGAGCATGCACTGGTATTTGATGTGGAAGTGTGCATGTCTGAAGGTACTTGTCCAACACTGGCAGTTGCAGTGACTCCTACAGCCTGGTACTGGTAAATGGCAATCACAACGTCAGTTTTGATAGAGCATGTATTAAGAAACAGTACCTCATTTAGTGTTCGAAGATAAGATTTCTTGATACCATGAGCATGCACATGACCATCTCTATCTTGACTGGATTTCAGTGCAGCCTCCGGATGGCCAGCAAACAAGGTAAACATTGATGACTGCAAGAGGTCAAGGGGCATATCAAGAAGATGTGGAGTAAGACAGATGGGCCAGCGCTTGGTGCAGAGGACTGGGTAGATATCAGCAGTATCAACAACTTGGCAGATATGCATGCTCTTTATGTTGGTGGGTAGCCACTGGTAAAGGATCCTTGAGAGGTGTTTGTGAAGGGTAGCATGAAGGATGTCAGAAACTTCCAGGAAACCTGTCCTTGCCAATATAAGCTATCGAGCAAAACTTCCAAAGTACTGCTGAAGCTCCATTTTCCTCCACAACAGAGTCTGCATTTTTCTATAAATTGCTAGTAAGCCACAGTATGTGTAACCCATTTTATATTCTGGTTTACAACTGATCAAGTAAGGTTGTCTACACATCACAGCACCTACCTCCTATTCTACTCTCTTCCCTTACCCTGCTGTCTCCATCTAGTTTCTCTACCATACCTACAGCTTACCTACTGCCTATCCCTACTACAGACGCTGGCTTGTCCTCATTCTTAATTGTTGCTAGCACCACCTTATTCTTCCTTTTATTTCCTCAGCCACTAAGAGCAACTCTACAATATATTTTTCCCACCAACTGAATTACAGAGCACTCACTCCTACTGTAATCTATTACAGGACACTGCTTCCCTGCTTTTAAAAGCCACTACTCAGTCTGATTGTTTCTGCTGATGACCTACACATTCAGGTGTAGATAGCTTGGTCTCACTCTGCTCCCCTACCCTACCCCCATTCCCATCTGCCTGCCCCCTTTCTCCTCCACCCCTTTTAAAGACATTACCCAATCAATTACTCCATAATAACACCCAATACCACTTTAAAAATCAGCATAATGTCTTGCATGCTTTGATAATACAAGCTTCACCTCAACCACATATTTTTATATCACGTACCCTGCAAACTGTCCAACACTATTCTGTTATCACTTATCATTTTTCACAACATTGCTCTGCTCATACTGTCTGAAACTACCTCCCTCCAAAGCATGAAATTCTCACTTTCTTCAGAAACTCCTACACCGACTATGGCATTACAACTCAATACCATTAGCAATTCAAATACTTCATCACTATTCAATTGCAAGAATGTATACATGAAAAAAGTCAAAATCCTTCCCAGAAAAATAAATTAAAAATATCTCTCTCTAATCTAGCCAAATCCCCTTTCAAAACCTACTGCTTTAAACATCTTAGAAATCATCTCTTAATAATATCTCAGAGCAATGACACATATCCAAATCCCGGCCCTTCCCTCACTACAAGTACCATTCTTGCCCTGTCCCTCTGCTCTAGCCCACCTACCAACATTCGAAACCTTTGTATAATAACAATCAGCATATGTAGTATTTGCAATACAATCACAGAATTTCATGCCTGGCTTTCTCAATATACCCCAGATATTGTAGCAGTTACAGAAAAGTACAGTTTTGTACCTACCATAAATGTAGATGTTCGAAGATCCACATTGCTGCAGTCCTTACACTTGGGTAGTCCGCTGTCCTCGGTCGGCCCGAATATCAAAGTATAAGGCTGACGTCGGTCAAGGCGCATTTGACTGACATCAGGACGTCAGGGTACAAATGCGCATGACCGACGTCATATCCTCAGTCTTTTCTTGCCCCAGATGTCAGAAGACCCTAAAAATAAAGGTCAAAACCAAAAGACAGCAAACTAACAACCAACCACCCTTGCACTAATTACATGTACAATATATACAATATACACAATATTTACAACCCAACCCACACAACCACCTCTAACCACAGAGGGGAAGGAGGGAGGGTAAATTGGACTGCAGCAATGTGGATCTTCGAACATCTACATTTATGGTAGGTACAAAACTGTACTATGTTCTTCATCTCACATTGCTGCAGTCCTTACACTTGGGTAGAATCCCAAAGCAGAGGTAAGGGAGGATGGCCAAACTACAAGGAAGCAGGAGCTGCCAAAATGCCCTGCAAAACAGCAGTGGCAAAACCAGCCCTGGATTTAGAGTAAAGTGGTAGGTGATAATGCCTAGAGAAAGTATGCACTGAACTCCAAGTAGCTGCCTCCAAAATATCCTTGGTTGCCACTCCCTCAAAAAGCTGTCAAGTGGCAGTAGCCCTAGTGGAATGAGGCCTAATCCCAGCTGGAATCTCCTTGCCATGATGGGAATAACAGAAAGCAATGCAAAACCCAATCCACTTAGAAATAGTTTGTTTTGACACAGGCTTGCCCTGAGAACTCAAAGCAAAAGAAACAAACAACTGCTGAGACTGCCTGAACCCTTTAGTTCTGTCCAAATAATATCGCAACTGCCTGTGTACATCTAAAGTGTGCAAAATCTTCTCCCCTTTATTTTGGGGGTTTGCATAAAAAGTAGGCAAATGAATAGTTTGGTTTAAAGCCACACTAGAAACCACCTTAGGCATAAAGGAAGGATTAGTACGTAAAGATACCCTATCCTTATGGAAAATCAAGAAAGGCTCAACCGCCATAAGGGCCTGCAATTCAGAAACCCTTCTTGCAGAGGTAATAGCCAACAAAAAGGCAGTCTTCCATGATAAAAATTTCAACTCAGAAGTAGCTGCAGGCTCAAAAGGTTGTAGAGTGAGTTTCTCCAACACAAAATTGAGATCCCAAGCAGGAGTAGGAGCTCTACGTGGGGGTCTTATATTCTTTGCCCTTCTAAGAAATTGCTTGAACAAAGGATGAGAAAACAATGGAGGGTCACATTCATAGTGAGCTGAAATTGCTGCAGCATGAACCTTAATAGAAGAGAAGGACAAACCTTTGTCCAGTAACTCAGTAAGATATTGAACAGCCACACTTAAATTAGGCTCAGAAACATCAAAATCCTTTGCTGCACTCCAAAACAAAAATCTCTTCCATTTATCTGCGTACACTTTCCTTGTACTAGGCCTTCTAGCTTCCAAAATCACATTCAAAACTTGTTGTGGAAGTTGAGACCCTCTATGGTTCAAAACAGAATATGCCAGGCTGTTAGGTGAAGAGAGTGAAGCTTGACATTGAGCAAATGGCTGTCCTCCTGTGACAACAGGTGTGGAATCGAAGGCAAAGGCCATGGAGGCTTCCGAACTAGACTTCTCAGTAATGGGTACCAGTGCTGTCGAGGCCAATCTGGAGCTATTAAAATCATCCTTGGCTTGTCCTGTCTGACCTTTAGAAGTACCCTTGGGAGGAGAGGCAGAGGTGGAAAGGCATACACATGAAGATTGCTCCAATTGAAAGAAAGAGCATCCATTTTCCAAGCTGTGGGATGAAACCTTTTTGTGCAAAACTTTGGCAGCTGATGGTTTAGTGGAGAAGCGAACAGATCTATGTCTGGAGTTCCCCATGACACTGTCAATTTCTGAAATACATGAGGATCCAATTTCCACTCGTGGGGATCCATAATTAAGCCTGCTCAACACATCTGCTAAGGAGTTCTGTGCTCCTGGCAGAAACCTTGCCTGAAGATTGAGCTGTAAACTGAGAGCAGTCTCCCACAAAATCATTGCTTGCCTGCATAGAGGATAAGAATGTGTTCCCCCTTGCTTGTTGATGTACCACATGACAGTTGTGTTGTCTGTTAGAATCAACACCTGCCCTGGAAGAAGTAAATCCTTGAAAGCTATTAATGCAAACTGGACTGCTAACATCTCCTTCAGGTTGATATGTAGATGCTGCAGTCTGACAGGCCACTTGTCTTGTATCCACTTTCCATTTAGATGAGCTCCCCAAGCTTTGTCTGAGGCATCTGTCGTTAAAATCTGACTCGCCTCTGGCCGGGTCACAGAGAGTCCCTTGTTTAGGTGACATTCCTGAGCCCACCACAAAAATTCCTTTTGAATGCAAGGTATTATTTGAATGACAGTGTCCAAATCCTGGCAGTGCTGTGTCCATACATTTTTGAGATACCACTGCAGCTTCCTCATATGCAGTTTGGCATTGGGAAGCACCAGAATACAAGATGCCATGAACCCTAAGGCTTGAAGGACTGTCCTTGCAGTCAGCCCGGACTGATGAGATAGTTGATGGAAGTAAAGGGAAAGATTCTTTTGTTTGTCCGGGGTTAAAAAGGCCATCTGGGATGCTGTATTCAGTCTCACACCCAGAAAGCACATGTCCTGAGAGGGTACTAGACTGGACTTTATTTCGTTCACAGAATACCCCAGGCATCTTAGCACTGCTATCACATATTCCAAATGATGAAGAAGCTCTTCCCTTCCTTGAGCCAGAATCAGGCAGTCGTCCAAATAAGGATAGATCTGTATTCCTTTTAGCCTGAAGAAAGCTATCACTGGAGCCAGAACTTTCGTGAACACTCTGGGCAGTAGATAAGCCAAAGGGCAATGCAGAGAACTGATAGTGAGAAGTCCCAGCTCGAAAACGCAGATACTTCCTGCAACTTAGTCTGATAGGAACATGAAGGTAAGCCTCCTTGAGATCCAAAGTTACCATCCAATGATCTTTGCCCAGCAGAGGTAAAAGCTGTTGTAACGTCAACATTTTGAACTTGGGAATGTCAAGATAAGTGTTGAGGATAGATAAATCCAAAATTGGTCTCCACGTGTTCCCCTTCTTTGGTACTAGGAACAGGCGAATAAAATCCTAGGCCCACTTCTGGCATAGGACCGGCTGTATGGCCCTAGTGGAAGTAACAGAGAAATTTGCTTGTGAGCCTCTATTCTTTGTTGAGGAGGAACGTCTGGCATGCCTTTGAAAGGAGGCAAGGTATGGAAATAAAACCTGTAACCTCGGTGTATGATATCCAATACCCATTTGTCTTGGGTAATTAAACTCCAATTTTCTTTGAAAAGTGCCAACCTTCCTCCCAAAGGTGCTGCCAGACAAGAAGGCTCTGGCAGCTGAAAAGGTAGGTCATTGGGTCTGTTTACGAAAGGACTGACCCCTGCCCTCACCAGAAGACTGTGCAGGAGAACTCCCTGTTCTAGGCCTGAAAGAGCCCTGAGGCAAAATCTTGGCCCCCTTTTCCCCAGATTTTCATGTCT